>NW_019734311.1:453670-540481 GCF_002891405.2 Cryptotermes secundus
TTTTTTTTTTTTTTTTTGAGGGATTTACTGATTCTGTCTTGAAGATACAAGAGTAAGCTGACAGTGGAAACATGTGGTGCGCGTATAGTTCGAGGTAATAGGGACAGCCGAGACCTGAATGTTCTTATCACGAATGTCCTCTCTACGTCTGTACCGTATTTTTCCTCGTTGGGGTTGCTCTTTCGCCTGAAGATGGAGGCAGCACTCTCATCCGAAAGGCCAGTAAAGATCTACTAAATTACAAGTGTCACATATTCACGTCAATCTGAAGGTGTCTGACGGTGTTGTAACAATTTTTTCCGAATAATCGGGGGTGGAGTCGAGCTGGGTCCACTCGACATGTCGCCCACTGATTGGCCTATGTACCTGCCCCGGGTGATTATGATGATGGAGAATTTGGTTGAATGAAGGTTGGCAGGGGAAACCGAAATACTCGGAGAAAACCTGCCCCAGCGCCAATCTGTCCACAACAAATCCCACTTGAACAGACCCGGACTTGAACCCGGGCCACCGCGGTGGGAAGCCAGCGACTAACCACTTCAGCTATGGAGCGGCCCCTTGGTGTAACAATAACTACGATTATTATTTTGGGCTTCGTGCTTCATCTCGATCTCCTTAGAGCACAATGTTTCGGGAAATGTTTGTTTCTGTCATCAGGTGAAAGAGGGCAATTGCCACTCCGCAGACGACATCAGAGTGGGTTGGTCTTCATCATTTGGCACCGAACCGAATTGAGAGTAGAGAATATATTTCACTGGCACAAAGATTCAGCAAAGGAAGAGAACAAGTTTCGGGTGAAATGGACAGGGGAAATTGTAAATGAATCCACTAGAACCAAACAAAATCTTCNCCATGAGAGTCAAATCTCGTGCAAAACAGACAAGTTTAGCAATTCAGTGCCTCGTTCGGTGACTCAGATGCTTAACAACCACACCCAGTCAATATGAAATGAGGATTCCAGTCCAATCTCAGCGATTTTGCACTACATTACGAAAACGGGGAAATTGCAAGAATCAGGCAATATATTTAACTAAATCACTGACTCTTCAAACCTGGATTTCGAATTTGAACTGGCAAGTGCACGAGGTAGCGTAGTTGACTGAGGCATTATGCTACAAGCCGGAAGGTCGCAGTTCGATTCCTGATGAGGTCATTGGACTTTTCAATTCATCTAATCTTTCCAGCCGCACTATGGTCCTGGGATCGACTCAACCTCTGACAGAAAAATGTATCAAGAATCTTCTTTGGGGGTAAAGGGCGGCCGGGCGCGTAAAGCTGACAACTTACCGTCAGCTGTGAGCCGATTGTCTAGAAAATGTGGGAGCCTCAACGTCTCACAACCCTATGGGCTTCTACGGCCTGTTTTATGACTAGCTTTACATTTTTTACTTGAACTGGCAGTGACTGAAACCGCTTAGGGACACACAGCCACGTGTCAGAAAGCAATGCTGAGTGGGCGACCAGTTCCACATGTTTTCGAGTTGACTAAAAAGGACTCACGCAATTTGTAAAATAATCTACGAGTATATCTGGTGGAAAATAATACAGTACTGCATTCCTACCTGCTAGGAATACTAATCATATGTAAAACTTGCATCATTATGCTGAAACGTCGCTTCTTAGAGGTTCTTCACAAAGTAAAAAATCGTTGGAAAGACACTGCATACAATTTCTCATATACGATTGGCCTTGACTGCATTACGTTGGAAGCTAATTCGACTGCTGCACGGCAGACCATTGTTGGTTGCTGAATACTGAAGAACAATGAAATCGGTCTGTTTGATAAGCCCGTTTCGACGAAACATTTCACATTTGTTTCCACAATGCACAATTATTTTCCTGAAGATATTTTTATGCAGTTTAATTCAAGTAAATGGTCTCCATATATTACTGATATAAAATAAATTGTCAGAATCTTTTTTCAAGAAAATTGGATATTTTTTGCCCATTTTTGAGCTGAAATACTAATATTTACCGGGTACCGAGCTATAATAGATAAACTCTTGAATACCGAATGTGACTAAATTCCGTCCAACCGTTCAGGAGCCAGGAGGCATACATATGTACACCCACACACAGCATTAAAAAAATCGTAATAGGAGGGGGGCTCAAAAATCCCTCAGAAGCTCGAGATTGATTTCTGCACGACACAATACTATCTAATATATGCTTCGTATATGAGAAAATAAAAAGCTCGCCTTACGGGTAAGATGTAAATCTTCGTCTGTCAGAACCAAAATCCTTTCTTAAAATTCGATATGTGAGACTATCCCAAAAGTTGTTGGGAAATTTTGTTTTTCAGTCAAATTCGTCTAAAATACAGCCTTATTCATATACGAATTTAAATATATTTTTCCATGTAATCCCATAAACAATTTCGCAGATACTGTTCGAAATCAACTATAGGAGCTTTTACGAATTCTGTTGAAAACTGCAATAGGAGATACCCACCAAAAGTTCTCTGGTAAGTCCGGGTTTCGGCCATATTGATCTATAATAAAGCCTAATTTATACGTGATCGTAAGCCGAATTTTCTACTTATCCCATAAAAATTTCCACTCTATATATGGGAGTCTTGGCAATAATACTTGTTTTGTTGTTCCCATTTCTAAGTATAAGCTCTATATACTTTAAAAGAGCGCCACTGGTAATTTTACGTACTATATTATGGAATACACCCATTCCAGTCTTGTTCCAAGACTGACGGTATTAATGTGATGATGACAGCTAATTAAAGGAGTCTGAAGGTCCTATGTTACTAAAACATTTTCCAGGAGCGGCTGAGGAAATCCATTTACACGAATGTTCGGTTCACTGAAACCATGACATAGCCTAAACCTATACGAAGTGCCATCCAGGCAACTGCCTAAAGGAACTGAAGACATCTACATAAAACCAGTCAGAGTACCTGGCCCTACAGCCGACGTTGGAAGAGAATAAAGGGTATATTTGAGCCTGTACCTAACTGAGCACCATGCCATATTGACGTATGAGTGGTGATCTTCACCTTCGCACTCAACGGAGATGAAAGATCAGCTTCACCTCCGGCCGCTTTACCCTCTGAATAATATACGTCAATATCCATGGAATGGGGGGGGGGTGCGTGAACTCCAGATTCGATCTGGACTCTGTGGAGAAGATACAAATCTCTTAATTTTGTCGGGAGTCGAACAGAATATCTGCGGTATCTAAGCCTCACATTTTGCCCATCAGTTACAAACTTAAGGATTAGAATCTCAGGCTTTTAATATGAGACAATCAGCAAAGACCTAATTCAACTTTAATAAAAACTGACAGAACAGAAATCAGCTCGGCCTTAGTAGATAATTCGTGCGTGATAATAAGTACAAGACCTCAGTCAAGCTCAAGGCAATTATTAAATCAAGCCGAATTTCAGCCACTTTCACCTTTGAGACGCTGATATTTAGACCATAAGGAGACTGAAATACGTGGTACATACGGTGGAAAGTGAATTAAGTGCCTGCAATTCGAACAGAAGTCAGAGCTGTATAGGTCACGTTGACTCACCTTCAGTGATCAACCTTGGTTTATTTACGCTGTATGCCATGTATGGTGCTGGCCGACACTTCCAAACTAAGAGTGTTTTATCTTTCATGTTATAGCAACCACAACGCAACTGTCAAGAATTCCTCAAAATAAAATTATGAAAAGATTAAGGGCAACGTTGTAGTATTTGAATGCCATAATTTCTGAAAGAACTTCAAGTTCTCCCGACAGTAACTATAAAGAGTACTCTCATCTGAGATGTGACGCTGTGTAGTCTGGTACAATTTTACTGGCGTTTCAGAGGCACTTAAAGCCTGCATTTTCAGCGCCGAAGAATAAGCTAAGCTAGCGACAACAAGCGGAGTGCTAGACCGGAGCCTCTATTTCCTTGAAATAGCTCCTCAATTATCCTCACGAGGCTTAGTGGACCCCGTTCCAGTCCCATTACTTCTCAGAAAATCTGGTAGCGCCGGGAATCGAACCCGGACCTCTGGATCTGTAGTTAGGAACTCTTGACCACTTGACCACAGAGGCGGTCAGTGAGATACTGACCTCGTCGTAAAGTGAATCACAAGAAATGTGGACTCCGTTTATTCCAGTCTAATGTGAGGCCGTCTGGCCACGGCAGATGGACATATGTTGTTTAATGTCTCCATGCATGATTCTGGAACACAGAAGGCATCGGATCTAGACCCTATGTTGCCACGGGAAACCGAGGTATTCGGAAAGGAAGCCTGCCTCAAAATCTTTTTGCCCATCACGGATTAAACATGCACTGCAGGGAATCGAATGTGGGGAGTCTTCGTGAGATCCGAGTACTTTGGACACTTGATGGTCTGCTACTCAAGAAGTTGGTTCCGAAGTAACAAAGCGACATGGGGCGCTAGTTAAAGAATTTTTTCCTCCCCCTTAGCACTACAGCCCCAGTGGGCCTAGGCCTACCTCCATGAACTTCTCCGTTCACTTCGGTTTTTCTAGATCTTACACATTCGGTAGGACTACTTGGGCGGGTGATTAGCTCGTCGCAAGGCCTCTACCTGTAGACAAACACAGAAAAACGCACACACACAAACTAAACATCCATGCCCTGAGTGGGATTCGAACCCACGATCCCGGTTTCCAAGCGAGCGAAAACAGTACATGCCTTAGACCGCTCGGCTACCGTGACCGGCAGTTAAAGAATTTAGACATTAAATGTAGGTCACCACCATGGACAGAAACAGTTGTTCATAAAATTTCAGTGCGGGTTCTTCTAATTTACGTCAGAGTCGTTTAGTAAAAAGGGCGAACATACTTGCAATACCTTATGCATATATACATACATGTGACATTCAGTTAAAACACAATTCATTGATCGTGCCGCAGAAATTTCTTTTTCTCGATCATAGTACTGTAGGCTATTTTACGTTTTGGGGCCAACTTGAAGGGTTTCTATTTCTTACGCTGAGATGTTCACATTTAGCGGAATCTGGTCTGTAATGGATGGACTCTAGAACACCGAATATGAATAAAATTTGCCCAACCGTTTACCCACTAGCGAAGGGGGAATATCCACAAAAGCAGATATACAGATAGAGAGGCGATATAATAACGGCCTTTTCCTATTCAGGGGGGAAGGGCTCAGAACTTGCACATCTGTAAAAATACAGAGATAGATTTTTAATGTCGCATTAGGTTTTTTTTTTCCATGTAGACCTATTGGACTTACATGAGAAATCGAGACGGAACTCTGCCCATGGAGTACTGTTTTCATTAGTAATTAGAGATAGGAACTTCCAAACGTGTAAGCATATAGACTGCCGGTTACAGTAGCCGGCTGGCCTAAGGCATGTACTGTCTTCGCTCGATCGGAAGGCGGTATCCTATGTTCGAATCCCACACAATGCATGCATGTATTATTATTATTGGAGGGGGTGGGTTTCCCCATGCACCGCAACTAATAGTCTATTGTACGTCCCCCTTTAATATTCTACCAGTCTCCATACCCTGCCGGTACTGGTGCTCGCTATCAGCCCCGTTCAGCCAGCGAGGCTGGCTGCGGTACCCGATGCTTACCCATCTACCGGAGGCATTGGAAACTACTTGGGCGGGAAACTTTTTACCTAATAATTTTTCTCAGAGGTCTCCCAGGGACATGAGGATCTTTTACGTGCCGTAAATCTACGACATGGGACCCACGGCTTAAAGTCAGGCATGCATGTATATTTATTTTGTGTTTATGTTGTCCTGTGTTTAGGCAGAGGCCTTGTGACGAGCTGATCACCCCTCCAAGGAGTCCTACCGTCTAAGATTAATCAATGAAACTGAGAAATCAGCCCTATGCTCCGAAGTGGGAGCGAGAGGAGAAAAAAACACATAAACTATATGTTGCTAATGCACTGAAAGCCTATATTACTAGCCATTTATAGTGGTTTCGGAGAAGTATGAATTACGTCACACCCAATGCGGTTAGCATAAAATTATTTTTTGATATCCGCCTGCACGCCACGACTGTCTGGTTTGTTTGTTTTCTTTCGATTTGTAAGAAGAAAATTACTAGCGAGAACTCGCTCCATACATAGAAATGGCGTCACTTCCTGTGTGCTTTTATTACTTCACGTAACACTGAGGCAGAGACAGAAGGTCTGAAAGGGAAAAGAATATATGACTTGTAAGATTTGAGGCTTTCACGGCGGTGACTATGAAGAAAGTAGTCTTCTGGGATTTGGCACCGTGTATATGTGGTGTTAACCGACGTTTCGGAGGAACGTATCGCCTCCATCTTCAGGGTAGAAGAAAAAACTATAAGAAATCTTCAAGCGGAGAGATTTCCGCTTGAAGATTTCTTATAGTTTTTTCTTCTACCCTGAAGATGGAGGCGATACGTTCCTCCGAAACGTCGGTTAACACCACATATACACGGTGCCAAATCCCAGAAGACTGCTTTCTTCAATATATGACTTGTTCTCTTGCTGCCTTAATTTTAGTATGAAGCAGCAGCTTTATGTAAAACCGAACATGTTAAAAATATCTGACAGTCGTTCACAATAAAATAAGTTCACTGAATGACACCGACTGCCCGAAAGTTGAGTACGAAGTATAATTTTCGTAGCTTGTAATCACTAAATAGTTCATTCTAGAGACATGTTTCGGATTAGACCGCCTCTGTGATCTAGTAGTGAGAGTTCCTGGTTACAGATCCAGAGGTCCCTGGTTCGATTCCCGGCGCTACCAGATTTCCTGAGAGTACAGTTAAGCTGGTCGGTCACGGTAGCCGAGAGGTCTAAGGCATCTACTGTCTTCGCTCGCTCGGAAGCCGGAATCGTGGGTTCGAATCCCACACAAGGCATGGATGTCTGGTGTGTGTGTGTTTCTTCTGTGCTTGTGTTGGCCTGTGTTTAGGTAGAGGACTTGCGACGAGCTGATCACGCGTCCAAGGGGTCCTACTGTCTTGAAAATGATCAAGAAACTGAGAAATTAGTTCTTATGCTCCAAAGTGGGCACAAGAAGGTCGACTAATACCTGAGCTGAGCCCACTTTATATTCTTATCTGTGAGATTTTTGGTTTTCGCAACGGTAATTATGAAAATTATCGTCCTCTGGGATGTGAGGACGTGTAGTCTGGCAGGTATTTACCATCTTCATGGAAGAAGTTTAAAGCAACAGGGTCCTTCCAAGCATTAGTAAACATCTACCAGGTTATAGGGCCCAAAGGAATGGAAGCATTCTCAAACAATGCCACTAGGAAGACAGAACGGCTGAACTTCACGAACGTCTGCTATAACTTTCGAGAAAACATAAAAAACATTTCAAAACATTTTTAGGTGCGCCAGATCCCAACAAACTAGAGGCTGCGGTTAGAACTCATAAGGCCTACTTCCCTACTTTTTTTTCCCCTTGACACTACAGCCCCAGTGGGCCTAGGCCTACCTCCATGAACTTCTCCGTTCACTTCGGTTTTTCTAGATTTTACACATTCGGTAGGACTCCTTGGGCGCGTGATCAGCTCGTCGCAAGGCCTCTACCTGTACACAAACACAGAAGAACGCACACACACAAACTAAACATCCATGCCCTGAGTGGGATTCGAACCCACGATCCCGTTTTCCAAGCAAGCGAAGACAGTACATGCCTTGGACCGCTCGGCTACCATGACGGCCTATTTCCCTGCTACACAGACGAATAGTCCCAGAATAGAATCTTATGTTGTTGCATTATCAATATAAACGGAAACTACTATTACAATATCATAGATATAAAATATTATATCCTTTAACAATTACTAAGATGTGCGTGAATTTGTTGTAAATTATTGTAAAGGGTTCCTGATTTCAACAAAAAGTTTTAAACGTTACTTTCTAAATAGAATATTTATAATTATTTATGTTGAATGATAGCGCTCAAAGTATTTTTTCTTTGAGTTCCGTGGGATGGGGTGACACTTAGTTCACTTGATACGTCGGCAACTAATTGAGCTATTGTACCAGTCCCGCAGGTAGATGAGTATGAAGCAATTGGTGGAATGAAAATTGGCAGGAGAAACCGAAGTACTCGGAGGAAATCATTATAAATAGTCTATTTACAAAGTAATGTAAAAAAAAAAACTTTTTGTTAAACTCTAGAACGAATTTGGTTTGCGTCCTTTATACTTCTCTTTAAAGGCAGATGAGTGTATTTCACGTCGTGGTTCCGTTCTTAGAAGAATATGACTGTTTAGCGTCGTTGTCCAGTTATTCAGGCCAGGCTGTGTTGTTTTTAAATATTACTTCGTAAATAGACTAATTATATGTATACAATATACGTAATAATTTACAAATGTTTTAATAGATTTATGCACATTTTAGTAATTGAAAGGATATAATATTTTATATCGATGACAGTGTAATAGCAGTTTCCTTATGTATTGATATGTCCTTCTGGAGACGGTCGCGCCGACCGAAACATGTAAAGGATGAAAGGTTA
Source organism: Cryptotermes secundus (assembly GCF_002891405.2). Classification (NCBI taxonomy): domain Eukaryota; kingdom Metazoa; phylum Arthropoda; class Insecta; order Blattodea; family Kalotermitidae; genus Cryptotermes; species Cryptotermes secundus. The sequence continues at coordinate 462,119 of NW_019734311.1, forward strand.
AAAACACAATATTTATCAATCACACTGGACGGCAATAACAACCTTTTGTACTATTAATAGTGTGACGGACCAGGATGAACCAAGTCAAATATGTCTGTATATTACTATCAGGAGTGAACGTAGTTCATGGAGGTAGGCCTAGGCCCACTGGGGCTGTAGTGTCAAGGAAAAAAAAAATATTATCAGGCTCTATGTCCATAGTGTCCCGTTATTACTAAGAAATACAAAGTAAGATTATAAACAACGATACATACTTAAAGTTCCATAAAGTAAATCCTGTAATTCCTGTGTTCCAATCCCCTTAAACCTTGAAAACTCGACATAACTTTTGTCCTCACCCTTTCACGCTGCAACGCCATGAACTCAAGCAGGACAAATAACACGCATTTACAATTTCCACTTCCTAACGATTTTAACGCCGGTCACGGAAGCCGAGTGGTGTAAGGCATGTACTCTCTTCGCTCGTTTGGAAGCCGGAATCGTGGGTTCGCATCCCACACAAGGCGTGGATGTTTGGTGTATGTATGCGTCTATTCTGTGTACCTTGCGACGAGCTGATCATCCGTCCAAGGAGTCTTACCGTCTGATACAAAATTATCATGAAACCGAGAAATCGGAGCTACGCTCCAAAGTGGGAACGCGAGAAAAAAAAGTGATTTTAACAATTTTGTTCTTAATCTCAGTTCAATATTAAACATGTACTTAGGTACACACGTACACACTGATGCAAAATAAATTTTGACGGTGTACCAGGCACATGCCCTTAGAAATATGACTTTATTTTGCACAACTCATGTTAATAATGATTGAACAGACCATTACCTAAACTGCGTCATAAATGCGTAGGCTTCATTAGACCTTCGACAATGCTGAAATATTTAGAAACATGATTTCAATCACAAAATTATTTATCACCAGTTCATAGTATGCTATTTTTAAGATACATTTTAATAATATCTCCAATCTACGCTAGGTCTACCAATTGGTCTCTTCCAATTACTTCTTATTTTATCGTAAAAAAACCTCCCAACTAACAACACTTTCATATTTTTCGATCCTCTTCGATTCGTGAAACCGACGAGTGACGTCATAAGCATATATCTCTATGCTGGAATTCAATGCAGAGCAGATACCCAAGAGCGAAGAGTCAAGAAACAACATGTCATGTGATTACCGTGCTGGACATCCTTATCTTAATTATTTCACATATTTGTCATATTACGAGACCTCATACTGAGATTTTGTCCCACAAACTAAAAAGCAGTTCCTTAAGAAGATAACACGGGTATGATATAAAAGTAGCAAAGAAAACACGTTTTTATTGACTCCGACGCAGAAAGAGACAGAATGAATGCTGGTTATACAAGCAGGCAGGAAAGGAAGAATGATATAGTTGCTGTCATGTTCTTTTGAAGATCTGATCTTGCATGCCCTTAAGATAAGACAGATTATGTAACGGCGACCGTAGGTGGATGAATGTGGCTAAACAAAGACAAGGTTTGCTTTTCAGTTCCTTACGAACAGACCACCACGAGAGAAAATGGGCTTGTTACCACAACAGCTCGACTGCTAACAAGAGGAGTATATACAGTGGAACCTCGCTTAACGAGCACCTCTCATAACGAGCCAAACAAATTGTAAAAGAATGACTCGCTTAACGAGCGACGTTTCGCATAACGAGTCCCGGACTGTGTGCTTGCTACATCAGTCTGTGTCTAGCACTAGTTCCGCTAGCATCTTAGTGTCGCTTGTGATCACACATTTTTCCAAGCTTGTGTTCAGACATATTATTTGTGATTTTCTTTTGTGCAAAGTTTAATAACCCTTGCAAAAATGTCCCCGAAGAAAAAGCCGCAAAAAGACAGCCATAAGAGAATAAAAATAACCGTAACGTAAAATCATTGAAAAGCGAGAACGAGGTGTGAGCGTGGCTGATCTAGCAGGCACATATAATCGGTCTACATCAACGATTTGCACTATCCTCAAGAACAAGGACAAGATTAAGGAGACAGATGCTTCAAAGGGAGTGACAAGAATATCTACGCAACGGTTACGTATTCTCGACGATGTTGAAAGGATGCTCCCCATATGGATGAACGAAAAGCAATTGCAAGGCGACACTATTAACGAGAACATCATTTGTGAGAAGGCGAAAGTGATTTTCGCCGACCTCGTTAAGAAGACGCCAGGATCATCAACGGCCGAAGAAGAAGCATTTAAGGGAAGACGTGGGTGGTTCGAGAAGTTTAAGAGAAGAACTGGCATCCACAGCGTTGTAAGGCACGGTGAAGCAGCAAGCTGCGACACAAAGGCAGCAGAGAACTTCATCGGCGACTTCAAGAAGCTCGTAGATTCTGAGAGTTACCTGCCGCAACAAGTTTTTAATTGTGACGAGACGGGTCTCTTCTGGAAAAAGATGCCGAAGCGAACCTATATAACAGCAGAGGATAATGCATTGCCCGGCCATAAGCCAATGAAAGACCGTCTCACGCTCCTATTCTGTGCCAATGCAAGCGGCGATTTGAAAATTAAATAGCTGCTTGTTTACCATTCAGAAACTCCACGAGCCTTCAAGAAGTGTAAAGTCCAGAAGAGCATGCTAAATGTGATATGGACGTCCAACAACAAGGCTTGGGTGATACGTGACCTTTTTACTGACTGGATCAATGAAGTGTTTGGTCCTTCTGTGAAAAAATATTTGCTTGAGATGAAACTGCCACTCCCTGTCTTGCTTGTTATGGACAACGCTCCTGCCCATCCTCCAGACCTACAAGATGAGACCTCCTTGAAGAATTTAAATTCATCAAGATCCAGTTTCTGCCTCCCAACACCACTCCGTTACTCCAGCCTATGGACCAGCAGGTTATTTCTAACTTTAAGAAGCTGTATACTAAAGCACTCTTCGAGCGTTGTTTTGAGGTGACTGAAGGGACCAATCTCACTCTCAGAGAGTTTTGGAAATATCACTTCCACATCGTTGCCTTCCTCAAGATGATCGAAAAGGCGTGGGAAGAGCTTACCAAGAGAACCCTCACTTCTGCTTGGAAGATGCTTTGGCCGGAGAGCGTTGTCGAATGTGACTTTGAGGGGTTTGAGATAGTACCTGTGGAGCCTATAGTCAATGAGATTGTGTCTTTGACCAAGATCATGGGGCTGGAGGTGGATAACAATGATATCGATGAGCTTGTGGAAGACCGCAGCCAAGAGCTGACCACCGAAGAGCTTATGGAGTTGCATTGTGTTTCACAGCAAGAAGTTGTGGAGGACAGTTTGTCAGAGGAGGAGGAGGTAACAGCAAAGCAACAATCTTCTGGCGCAATAAGAGAAATGCTGAAAGCATGGGAAACTGTTGCATCGTACATTGAGAAGCATCACCCTAATAAGGCAGTGGCTATGCGTGCTACAAATTTATTTAATGATAATGCTGTGTCGCATTTTAAAAAAATTTTGAAGCGTCGGCAAAAACAAATGTCTCTAGACAGCTTTCTAGTAAAAAAGAATTAGCTATGTATCATAAATAATAAACTAATTATTTCGATTTTTTTTTCCTGCAAATCGAATTCTCATTCCAGGTTGGTTCACTCCGCAGAGAAGAAAAGATGAAGATGATTCACGCTCCTTAACAATGTATATATAATTTTCTTTGAATAAACGTTATACATAAAATGTTTTGAGTATTTTTTTCGGCATGGAACGCATTATCGTATTTTACATTAATTTATATGGGAAAAAAACTGTTTCGCTTAACGAGTGTTTGGCATTACGAGTAACATTCTGGAACGAATTATGTTCGTTAAGCAAGGTTCCACTGTAGTTTCCATTATATTATATAGAACAGTCGACCTTCTTACAGCAGATACAGGTCTTGTGGCGAGAAACTTAAAATTAGATGAACAGCTTCCCCGTTGAGGAACTCTCTTAAGAGATGAGGTTCTCACGAGAGAGTCAACACACGTAAAATGAATTTCTCCGTCATGTCACTAAATGTGTTATCTCACTAATATATTCAATTATATGCAGATTATCTCTCCAAAACAGGCAGAAGCAAACTCCTTAAATTATCTTCCTTATTTTCATTTTGATTCCTATGTTCATATATTTCAGACTGAGTAACATGTGATTCATGTCTTAATATTGTAACATGCATAGCTACGGACCGCCTCTGTGGTCTAGTGGCTAGAGTTCCGGAGGTCGAGGTTCGATTCCCGGCGCTACCACATTTTTTGAGAAGTAGTGGGTCTGGAAAGGGGTACACTCAGCCTCGTGAGGAGAGTTGAGGAGCTTTTTGAAGGAAACAGCGGCTCCCGTTTAGAAAACCGAAATTAACGGCAGTGGGGATTCGTCGCGCTGACCACGCGATATTCTCTATCCGCTAAAGTTGGCACTAACTTCGCCGACATGCGGCGGTCGCTCGGTCGGTATAGTTCGCCTGCGGACTAAAACCATGCCGTTTGTCTTTTTTATCTGAATACAGTACAGTGAACTAGGAGCAATAAAATGAAGTGGCCCTTGCCAGCTACAAGGTATCCTAGCTGTGTGCCGGATTTATACATAACGTTATCCTTCTGCCAAAATACCATGAAGTGATGTGCGGACGTGAAGGTAAAAAACTCCACGCGTTAACCTCGGCAGTAAATGATGGTGAAATGACAGTTTCATGATCGAGTGGCGGAAAGACGGCTAGCGATACACATATTTTGTGGACGTCCAAAAGTTTTATATACGTGGCGATGAGGATATGTATTTCATCTCTCTACGGGTTTTCAAACCTGGCTATCTAATTCCTAGTCCGTTACTGTATTGAGCCATAACGGGTCTCAGTTTTGAAAACAAGGCAGATGCCATTTTAGTGAGATGTAACACGAAAACAGCTTGTACGGTAAATTGGAGCTTCACAATATGGCGACCGTGTCTGAATTCGGGATATACGAGTATTTGCAGCTTCTAACCACAATGCAATTCCATTAAACGAACTAAACCCCTTCATATTACTGAATTTATTTCATTTAGAGTTACTCGGGTAATACTTGCTACCATTCAGTCCAGAACTTTTTGTCTTGTCGTCTGCTGTCTAAAAACATAAAAATTAGAATAACTATAATTTTGCCTGTGGTTATGTATGGGTGTGAAACTTGGTCTCTGACATTAAGGGAGGATGATAGACTGAGGGTGTTTGAAAACAGGGTGTTGAGGAGAATATTTGGACCAAAGAGAGATGAAGTGACAGGAGCTTGGAGAAAACTGCACAATGAGGAGCTTCAAAACTTCTACTCTTCTCCAAGTATAATTAGAATGATCAAGTCAGAGAGGATGAGGTGGGAAGGGCATGTAGTACGAATGGGGGAAACGAATGCGTATAGGATATTGGTGGGGAAGCCAGAAGAAAAGAGACCACTGAGAAGACCAAGGCGTAGGTGGGTGGACATTATTAAAATGGATCTTAGAGAGATAGGATGGGATGGTATGGACTGATCTGGCTCAGGATAGGGAGCAGTGGAGGGCTCTTGTGAACACGGTAATGAACCTTCGGGTTCCATAAAATGCTGGGAAATTCTTGAGTAGCTGCAGAATTGATGGCTCCTCCAGAAGGGTTCAGCTCCATGAGCAAGTAAGGAAGAGTTAGTATGCTAAACACAAACGAATGAAACCTAAGGCAACTGGTCAAAATATTTTAAATTTAAATTCTTAATTACAATTATTAGAAGTAAAGTAAACGTATCCTTGTAACAGGCCGTGGAGTCCCATAGGGTTGTGAGATGTTGAGGTTCCCACATTTTCTTGATAATCGACGGATAGATGGTGGCAAGGTTATTACATAATATTTCGCTAAGATTTTTGGTGTTAAGATTCAGGTTATATCTTCACGATAACGTTTTTAGAATGTTTATTTGTGGTTTATTTTAACGGCACGATAAACAGCTCAGATTATACAGCATGTAACTGCAAGACGATAGGCAAATGAAGGAAATGATGTGGTCACGTCCTAACTTGAGAGATCGGTATTTGCCTGTAGGGACTGAGGAAAACTATAAATATCAGTCAAGGTAGTAGGTGTTCCAGTCGAGATTCGAACCAAGCACCTCCCGTATACAAACGAGAAACCAAGCTGCTGTGATAATTCTGTATAAATGTTTTATCGATAGTGGTCATTCCTCAATGTCTTATTTACATGAAATATAGACGATTACATATCAGTATTTGCCACAACAGAGGTTTACTGTTACACTGCACATCTTCCCACGTGTTATTGAAGTGTGTGTGCAGCAACCCTGCTGTGACAGACACGCTGTACGTATCGCTAGCAGGCCACATCGCTTGTACTAGTATCTGCAGGTCTATCACTGGAAATCGTTCTATTGATTCGATACACAGCACTACACATTATTGTGTACGTCCTGTAATTCCCGTTTTCGTCGCTCTAACCTAGTATTAAAGTTATACACATCTGGAATACCGTACTCACCATCACAGCCATATTAAACTCTTCTCGATAAATGATAACAAGCAGCATTGCTCAAACACCACACCCGACAACAAAACCATAAACGTTATACCAAACCAGAAAAGTGTTCTGTCGTTATTAATTACGAATCAACCAACCGTACCCGCCATCATCATCTATCAGCATAATGGCGGTACAATACCGGAAGCACTATTACCAGACATTGAAGTTCAAGACCCAAGACAGATGGCAGACTCAAGGAGGGTCTGAACGAGCGAGTTCAGAAACTTGCTTTGCAGTAACATAGTAAACCCTGCAATATGAAATTTCTTCCTCTGTAACTGAACTAGTTGCGCTAATATGGGTCCGTATGTAACATTAGATCAAGGGCTGCGCCATAGCTCAAGCGGTTAGTCGCTGGCTTCCCACCGCGGCGGCCCGGGTTCGATCAAGTGGGATTTGTGGTGGACAAAGTGGCCCTGGGGCAGGTTTTCTCCAAGTATTTCGTTTCCCCTGCCAATATTCATTCCACCAATTGCTCCACAATCACCCTCATCTATCATCTGAGGCTGGTACAATAGGCCAGAAGTGGCCACAGTACAAGGGACTTAGTCCACCCCACTAGCAATAAAAAAAAATTAGATTACAGCCACCATTTCACTGCAGACGATACAAATACAGTTTGGGCCTACTGACTTCTTCATGTCTTGGTAATTAAACATTGCAAATAAATTCCACTGAAAGATTAAAAGTATGACATTAATTATAGAAGATGATGATAATCTGTGGGCGCTACAACCTTGGCCTGTTTTACAATTTCTTAATCAGGTAGAAAGTCTATAGGACTTCTTGGGCAGGAGATCAGCGCACATCCCTCCAGGGGTTCCAGAGGCAATAGGACTTCAACTAACTGATTTTGATCAAAATCAGTATGACTGTCCTACATTACATTTCGAATACAACCTATTTGGATTTATCATCATTTTAAGGGTCAATGTAAAGCCTCTAAGTAAACTTCCATGCGCATATTACTGTCTTTACGAAGATTCAGATTCAGCCCGATATACGATATTTTCAAGATATATGCTACAGATTACGAGAATTACCATGTACACGTCCACATTTCTTTCACCGTAATTCATACCAAGTGACTTTACTTAATAAACCTAAATTCCCCAGGTACCCAGCAGGTAAGAGCCTTAGTGGGCCTTATAGCCAGTCTGAATACTGGAGAGCTCCAGGTAGCAGTGGATAAGACAGCGGTTATGTTTCAAGAGATTGTCTGAACACTGTACACAAGAACATCAGGTTCCCCATGGATAGGAGACTAGGCTGAAACCCCAACCGATCTGGACATATGAGAAGAGCTCCAGGAACGCAGCTCATAAAACTGGACAGACACCAGAGCCAATCTGGTTATTACAGGAGAAGAACCCCAGGTACTATGAGCCTAAGACACTGTACCCGAGTCGGTCACTCCAGGTACCCAGTTAGCAATAAGAAACTGAAGGTTCAGATCCAGGCTGTACACTACAGTGAAGTGCCCTATTACCTTGTATAAAAGGCGCTGGGTGGGACCCACAGCTGGTCTCATGAAACATAGCTGCAGGATGCTCAGAGTCGTGAGGCAGAAAAATATGGTTGTGAGTCCCGCAGGACTCAGAACAAGAATTATGGTGGTAGTGACGACCAGCAGAAATTTACTTGACCTAACTCCAGAAAGAGCTGGTCTGTGTACTCGGGTGAAGCACCATAGGTACCCAGTTATCAGTGACTGGGTATTTGCAGGTCAGCAAATTTTGTAAACCTTTGGTCTGTATGGCCAAGATAGTTCACTGAATATAGTGACCAAGCTATGGGCTAGACAACTGGGGAATTGCAATTTGAATCTCGGCAGGGGCTGAGATTTTTCCCTTCTCTATAGTATCTAAACCAGCTATGCGGTCCACCCAGTGGGACAGAAGTCCCTTATAAAAGTAAAAAAAATAAAGCTATCCCTGTAACAGGCCGTCAAGGCCCATAGGGTTGTGAGACATTGAGGGTCCCACATTATCTAGACAATCAGCTCAAAGAAGGCGGTAAGGTTGTCAGCCCTACGCGCCGGCCGCGCTTTACTCCCCAGGAAAATTATTTAATTAATTCCTGGTACTCATTTCTGTTAGAGGCTGACTTTGACTGGGTACCCAGGGCCTTTCTCCATGTTCAGGCCAGCTTGGGGTTCACCTTCTCTAAATGATCCAGGCTACCTCTAACGCCTGCCCACCCACCCAATCCATTAGCTATCTGGGCCTCCTGGCTATAGTTCCCACCCAGTCTTCTTCTCCAATGCCAGAACAGTCTGTGGGGCTGTATTTAAAACAAATCACAGAAAGCATTCACAACTTTCAACTACACTTAAAAATGCGTTTAAAAGTATGTAAAGCTTTTCCTGTAACAGGCCGTGAAAGCCCATAAGGTTGTGAGACGTTCAGGGTCCCACATTATCTAGACAATCGACTCAAAGATGGCAGTAAGGTTGTCAGCCTTACGCGCCGGTTGCACTTTAGTCCCCAAGAAAAGTATTTAATTAGTTCCTGGTATTCATTTCTGTTAGAGGCTGAGTCAACCCCAGGGCCATAGTGCAGCTGGAAGGATTAAGTAAACTGAAAGAAATCGAATGACCTCATCAGGACTTGAACCTGCGACCTTCCGGCGTGTAGCATAGTGCATCTAGACTGACTAAACTGATTGCAGAAAACCATTTAGTTTCAAAGCACAACTGAAGCACCACTTTTAATTTTTTTTAAGATGTACATGTATCAGTCCATTCAAACAAAGCGATTCTGAAATATCTGGATACATTACGCCACACACCTTTGTAAATCAACTGACTGTTGGCTTGGCCACGAAGTTCAAGTAACCAGCCAGCAGAAATATAACTAGACACAATTAGCAGTGTCCATCTATAAAGCTTGTATGTGCAACAGCCCTGTTCTTTATAATTAACCTCTACTGTCTATATAATTTGCATTAATGCAATGGCGTGTGCATGCTACCCACCCAGCCACACATCACATTATTCAGTACCAATGCCATTTCCCTTGAGATGAAACATGGATGCCAGCCCCGCATTACTAGGATATTTAAAAATGCCCTATTCCTGGATAATAAATTGTTACCCTTGAGACAAAGTCCAAAAGACCACCCCCATAGTGCGGGAAGACAAAATCCCCAGCTCTTCACAAAAAGTCAAAGTTGTACTTCAATGGAACAAGCCTATAAAGGCAGAATTTTTGTTTTTGAATGTCAATTTGTGAGCTGTAACACTAACTGGACGTTTCTGGGTACACAATATAGTGGGTGGGCAAGGGAGATGAGCTGTACCAACATGTCTATTAATGTATATTTTCAGTATGGGTTACAAAATAATGGGCTAAGCTCCTGTAACGGCATACAGGAGCCATCCACACCATTAACCTTCTATACTGTCAATCATGTAACTGCATGACACACGTTTGAGATATTAAGTCAATGTCATAACTTCAGTTTCATTGTCTTGTGCTCATTGAGTATAATTTTACACTTCAAACCCATGTTTCTACCCAAATACATATTTATTAATACTGAGAAAAGAAAGAAGAGTTTCACACATTACAGACGTCATCAAGTACAGGAACTTAGAGCTACAGAAAACAAAATATGATATACAAACTTCAGTTTCTGAACTGTGTAGAAAACCTCCTCCCTCCAATAGTTTCATAAAAAGAAGTTACTTTTCACCCAACTACAATCGTCATTTTCAGTTTTTTTAACATTATTAAAATGTGTGTAGTGCATGACTGAAGAGCAAGTGCAATAGATAATGATTATCATAGACAACATTTTTAAGTGCTTCATATCAGTTAACACATTTCACTAAAATCCACATAAGTAGTAAATGCAGTGACCAGACGAGAGCATGTGTCACCATGATGCTTCAAACTAATTACAAGGCATATAAAGTTATGATCACACAAACTCATAAAAATTACAAATTTTATTTTATCACTAAGATATGGCAGGGTCAGCCAAACACAGACTTTAAGTTCAAAGTACCACAATACATTTAAGGCATATTCCCTGAATTCTACTCCTGACATCCACTGCCTCCTCCCAGGTGACACACTGAAAGATCAACAATTTCTATTGTATACAGAAATTATAAAGTAACTGCAAACGAATAAGACTTCCTTCCTATTTTACTCTCTTTAAACTCTATGAACTGTCAACAGAGTCCAAGTTAGGCTCAAATAAAACCTGAAAAATGAGTGTGAAAAGGATCTCACTATATTTAATACTAAGGCTGATGAAGCAATCAAGTTTACTACTGTAATCTAAATTGTCTCTCTTAAGTTGAATGGATGGACAGTTTAATTCATGAAAACCCCATGTTACTAACATTCACATACACTTAATATAACACAATGGTTTCATATAAACACAAATTATGTGCTTCTTTGCAGCCATGAATACTGTTTTGATAAAATAATATTTGAATATGTTAAGTGAAACAGCATTATTGATACCTGATCAGACATATTTTATAACTCAATCAAATTCAGTATTTATACCCCTAATATTTTGGGACCCATGCTGATAATTTCTGAACTGAGATGCTACTAAAGACTTGCTGGGAACAATTTCTATTTGTTTACAAAACATAAATTTTCTTTAAAACAATCAGTTATAACCATCCAAAACTTCTACTAAACACCCTTCAGAAACTGCACGTAAAGTAAAATACCTGTCATGCAGTAATCAAGTGCCCCTTTCCACCGCAGTGTGGAACAATCTCTCCAGCTAACAGATTTTCCTGTTACTGGATTAGAGCCAACTGTTTCTAGTAATTTGTTCCACATACTTAAATATCTGTGATGAGGTAGTTCCTCACTACTGTTTCAGATAGGCATGCAGACTCAACACATCCATCCATTTTGCACAAAATATTCATGTCTTCATATTCACAAAATATGACATAACAAATACATTTTTAATTTAGATATCTAATCTGGATAAAGCATGCTGTTTCATTTCAACTTTGGTCACTTCAAGAAATAAAATAAGCTGATGCATAAATTTACCATAAACATGCCCCAGATGACAAACTTGCAATGCCATTTCAACTCAAAGCAATCCCTTTATAGAGTTTATTATTATTCACAATATTCACAATCAAAATTCAGCAACTGGTTGCAACTTATTTTAAAAGCAATGGCCACAATTGAAAATACAAATGTGAGAGATCCCAAAGGCAATGGCTTAATGATATGGTACATCAAAGAACTTAAAACAGTGACACTATATCAGACTTTCTAGAAATGTGCAGCAATGTGATAATATATATTTGCCATGACTGGTAAGTAGCACAGCTTTCAAAAGATGTTAATTACACCAAGATTCAATATTTCAATATACAGATATGTAATTATACATTCTATATGTGTTGTGATTTTCTTTCATGCCTGGTTACACCTTGCTATGCAATCCAATGGCCTCTTCATACATATAAAGATAAAGGATTTACTCATTTATAAGCTGATAGGCCTGAGATCATTACAAGATTAAGGAAGAAAGCTCTATAGGAAATTTCCAATAAGATATTCTACATACATCGGTGCAAGTTTCACAAATTAAAGCCAATTCATTGTACCATTAGTAACATTAAATACCTGCAAACTCATTACAGTATATGGAAAATCAAGAAAACCAAAAAGCTGAATGTTTGATTCAGTCTGAATTACTTCAATTCAAGTAATTTTCAGTTATTTTGCTATAAGATTGATTACTGTCATTTTCATACCCATTACTGTAATGGAGGACATTTCTTGAGTCCTATGTGACAGTCTGTTTGTGCATTCTGGGTAAATCCATACTCCATTATACATATGAGCTTTTCTTCACTGACATGAGTAACCAAACTTGAGATACTAATATACGAGGGTTGTTCAAATAAAGCCCGTTCATGGTGCTGCTAGTGAATATACGTAGTCTTAGTCAATCACATGGCTGTCTGCATGACACACCAGAAATTATCCATGAGTTGTGCAATAGCAGAGGCATATTAGTGCAAATGTGAACAGTGTAATACTGTTAAATGCCAGACTTCCAGGTGCAGAATCTGCCCAAACACAAATAGCAGACTGCTCAAGGACCCTGACATCACCATCAACCCAAAGTACTGTAGTGGATTCCTTTGATATCTTCACACTGCCATCAACAGAGTGTTCCAGTATTCTCATGAAGTGTGTCACAATGTTGCATGACACCTGTCCCCACATCAATCACACTGCATAGGACACACAGTGCTTCATGCAATGGAGAGCACTGGACCATCACCAGTGCACAACTTCCACGTGTTTCGCGCCCTTAAGAAAGCACTAAAGGGTAGTGGTGGTGATGCGATGGCTTCAGCAGCAGCGCAGAGAATTATAGCATAGGGAAGTCATCAGCTGGCATGTCAGTGGGATACCTATCTCAATGCCCATGGGGACTATTACTAACAGCATCAACTCCTTCACCCAGAATAATCGAACTCTTTTCATTTCAACAAGCTTCGTAATAAAAATCACTAGACAAATCAGAATCATACACCAGGGAAAAGATCTACTGTATCTGCAAAACTGTGGTTAAAATTTGGAGAATACACTGAATAACAATATCACATCTACTCCATCTGATGTGGCATCCCTACAGGTTGTGCTATTTGAAACTTAGGCATTAGGACGTTCAGAAGCTTGAATGGCTACCTGGGGTTGGGGTTGGGGTTGAGGTTGGGGCTCGATATGAGGATGGGGTTGGGATGGGTGAATAACAGCTATAGGTTCCTGAGAAACTTCCGCAGCTGCTGCAGTAGCACTTGCATATGATGGAGGGGGAGTTGGAAACTTTTTAAAAGAAAAACGTGGATCACCAACAGCAGTTTCATAATCAGGCAGGTCTGGAAGCAAGGACTGGCTGTCTGGGTCGATGTAATGAATGGTTCTCTGAGCTGCTACCAGGCGAAGACTCAGGTACTTGTAGCAACTCCACACCACACAAATAAAGTAGGCCTAAAAAAGAGTGATTTTCATATAACACACCGTACCAACACACAAATGAAAAGAAAGTAAAAACAGAATCAACTAAGAAAGAATGTAAATCTTCAAACTGCATGAAACTCTGATGAGTTTACATCTTTTTACATTATGAATGCATTCACCAAAGCTTATAAAGCAATTCATAAAAATTTTCTGAAGCACATTAAGCACTGAACAGTAGTGTGAGTGTAATGCTTCCTCAAGAAATTACTGGTGTATGTGACAGGTTCACTACTGTGACAAAAGAACAGTATGGAATATCATATAAACACACAATAAATTTATTCTGTTAAATTCTTGTTTACCATGTTAACTTTGTTCGGCTTACAAGTTTTTTACTCTTCTCCTTGCAATATATTAAGGTTTTCTACTTAATCCAAATCCCATTTCATGTGGGATTTTAATGTACGAGCATTAAGATTCCACTTACTTTAACCATCATTGCTGCCACAAATGTAAACAGAACAAGAAGCGAAAGACACTGGGGGTTCATGCGCAACAGTTCTTCCTGGAAAGGTATGTGACGACTGACCGCAACCAAACGATGGATGTCTGGCAAATAACATAGATACCCCACTGCTGTCAGGCTGCAAGAGACAAAAATGTGATGTACTGTATTACCTCACTGCCCTTACTGAAACAGTGAACTTTCAGTACATTCCTCCATTAAAAAAATGTTTCTGCAGACTACAGCAAATTTACATGTCAATAATGCATTTGTTTTCATCACTAATGTGGTTTCTACATAAACATAGCCTTCGTATCATCATGAACCTGCAGCCAGGGGCAACACATACCTACATTAGAAATATCCTCAACACATATAATTGAAAGCAAAATAATCTTGGCATGAAACATTATCTGAAAATAGTTATATAATAGTTTTGCAACCATAGGTTAGTTTAGGTGTAGAAATTGTACATGTTCATATTTATGTGATATTCCAATATGTAAAATGAAAATAATAAACCATATAAGTTTATGATTGATGAAAAAAGAAACAAGGACAGAGACTAAATAAACTCAGTGACATCAAACACTTTAACAGTTGGTCAATGTAGTGAAAATGAAGATTTATGAAGTAATAAGGTCCATTTATTATTACAGAGATGAAATTACATGGATGAACTTTATTGAGATGTCCATAAATATGTTTTTAAGCCTTTACAGAGTAAAACTAATGGAAATTATATTTTTATTCAGCTGAATCCCCCCCCTTGCCACAATATTTTCTTGTTATTCTAACATATAACAGTAATGATGAACTTACTTAGCTTCAAACTGTTCTCACACAGCCTTTATTAAAACTATGAATGCACACCTCTCCCAACATCTACTCACCATCCCATCTTGGACAGTGGAAAATTGTGTGATAAAAGAGAGGAAGATAGTGCACAGTGCAGTGGACATTACATCATACACATTTCTCACATTAAAACTTGGTGTGTGTATGTGTGTGGGGGGAGGGGGTAAACTGCTCCTAGACAAGGGAAGGGACAAGTGGCTCAGTTAACAGAACCTTTACAGACTGCTAGTCATAAACAGCTCTGGAAGAAAAGCTCCAAGTACACTTGGTTGTCGACTTACGACCTATGCAACTTACGACCGGCCGCACTTAAGACAAAAAAAAAAAATGATTAAAATGTTAAAGTTTTTAAAAATAAATTACAAGGATNCTGTTAATAAATATATGACCGAATTACGACCAGATCAACTTACAACCTGTCAGTCAGAATGGAAGTTGGTCGTAAGTGTATAGTTGGTGCAAAAATTATGGCAAAGAAGTGGCAGATGGTTAGAAACCACTCATTATTATGAACATGTTGGAAAGAAGCTCTCATTTTACATTTTGGTTCTGTGTAATTCATCTTCAGACAGAATAACCTTGCTCCTAGTAGATGTCATATTTGCTTGACTGCACCATGATGCAGAGGGAAGAAAAAATAAAGAGCTCACTGTGGTGTTCTAAGAACAGTGGGTGTTTGTATTAGTTAGAAGGAATATTAAACTTGTACCATATTGTAAGCAGTTTTCGAAATCACTAACAGAAAGCACAGCAAAAATAACTAGCATGTGGGCCATCACGCATGGGTGCATGGGTGAGTGCATATGTGCACATTTCCGTCATCTGTATTTTACTCCTAGTATGCAAAAAATGCACATCTAAAATCACAGATAAGATTCCATTCCACCCACACTCCAAAATCAGGCAGTTGCCTGTTCTTGCATCATCCATCTCATCCCCTGTGTTCACACCTCTCTTGCCATACACGTACTTACCTCGTACTTTGTAAATCAAAGCTTGTTGGTTAGGAATATGAATTCCAGCCATTCTCCAGAGATGCTCATTCTCCCACCATTTTCTTCTATTTTTGGTTCAACGAGAAAATATCCAGTCCTGTCCTCACATCGTCATTCCTCATTCTACCTATTTTTCTGCAACCCTTCAATGATTTTAAAAATTTCATCTGAGCTCTATGTGTGAAGTGCGCATAGTAACTCAAGTGTCACAATTTTGCTAATTCTATGAATAACTTCTTACATGATATCAGTCTGAAACACATTTCTTACCTAGCGATACAGAAGTCAAAGACTTGGAGACAGAAAAATGGCATCAGATAAGATGGTTTGCCTTTCACAGCTCCATACACCATAAGAAGGGTTATGGCAAATGTGCAGAATGTCACAACCGCACCGACATTCAGGTCCTCTGCACACACACACATAATTTAAAGGCATCTTGATGTTCAATATTAGTTTCAACAACAAAACTCAAATCACATAAGGAAAATACATCACTCTAGCATACCAGCTGACTACTTTTTTTCAATATTCTGTAATAATTTCTAACATATTTTTGTCATCTTAAGAACTGCCATTGGTTCCACATCCACATATTTCAATCCGTGCAGTTAATGAATGTGACATATGTGTTGCCATTATGTTTGCAAGTTGTCTTTTTGATCGCCTAGTTGTGACTGTGTGCTTACCACCTGCAGAAATTCAACTGTAATGTGCGTGGCTGGTAGGATCTTCACACACATTTTACAGTTGCAAGCTGCTATATGCTCTGAAAAAACTGGCAATGAGCATCATAAAGAAGTTTCATATCGATTAAAAATTCAAAAAATTGGAAACAGCCTTCTAATCACAAACACTCAATTGCTTGGTGATCATTCTTAGACCCAAGAGGGCAAAGAGGCAGGCATCTGAAGACGGTCACTGTCAGTCAGGAAGTCAAGCTCCACCTGACAGTGGAAAATTTCTGGAGATAAAAGGAGCTTAGCTGGCTGTACGAGTACACATAAACTACAGAATGTGAGATGTGGTTTCTCAAGTGGAAGACATCAGATCAAAGTTCCTGAAATTTTCCGAAGTGCTGAAATTCCAGGCAAAACTTCAAAACAAGCAACTAAGGTGCCAGACAAACCTGTACACATAACGAGAACAATACACATTTTTGTTCATTGCATTTTTTAGATAACATGACTTTTTATTTAGTTAACTTGTATCCTGTAGCGTTTGTGTTAAAACTGCATACTGAAACAAAATAATACCAATGATTATGTATAAAATATGACTATAAAATAACAAGACTGGAAATGCTACACGCTGCTCTCAAACTACTTCCCTCATCCACAAAGAAAACTAAATAAAACTGTCACCAAAACATAGCAGCGGTTATGGGAGGTGTATTGAAAAGATACCCTACTAAGGGCGCATGTTTCTGAATGGCATATGCTGATTTTAGAAGAGGCAGAAGATGATGAAGAATGACCTGGTCATCTAGTACCAGTGAAAACCAATGAGAATGTGGAAAGTGAGGACTACTGTACATAATGATTGCCATTTGAGCATCAGCATAGTAGCAGAAAAATTAAATATGGATAAGGAAACACTAATACAACATTATAGCCAAAAATTTGATGGTGCCAAAGGATAATTCTATCTTGATATTTGTGGGGGGGGAACGTGCTACAAACTCAACTGCGAAGTTTGGGTTCTGCACCATCAGATTTAAATTTGTAGCTCTTTCAATAGAGATAATACTACAAAACTTCATGGAACTGTTCTTCTCTGCATTTATCACATGTATTTATGTCATCAATCAACTACTGTCTTTCAATGCAACAGTCAACATTGCTCAGTTATAGGGATGCTGCACTGTGGAAATGGTTACAAAAAATAAACATTTCTGGAACACACGAATTTCATTACATGAAGCTCTTACTGAACCAGGAGTACATTCTCGCTGAAGGGGCAACAGATGAAATTAATTCTTAGGTTGTATGGGAAACTGAATATATGGTATTTGCCCTAGCAGTAAAGTGTCATCAAAATATGATGTGTTTTGAGACTTTAACCATGGCACAATGAACCTTTCCAGTATTGGTTCCTGCTATAACTGAGGAGATAATAAGTTTAACCAGTCTCAATGTTCTAGTGTTAAAGGCATATATTGTGTTACCAACAGGATAAAACTCACGGTGATTCAGACTGCGGTGGGTAAAGATGTCATGATAACCATGGGCTGTGGATAAACTTGACTGTATCCTAGTGTCATCTGGCTCTTCAGGCTTTAGACTTAGCTCAATACTGGGACCAAGATTTGGACTTATGATCTCCACAACTGGTTCCTCAACTTCACTCAGAGGTGTTGGCAACACAGGATCCATCGAGTCTTCCACCATTTCAGGGTGACGAAGGACCACCGCTATTACTGAAAGTGCTAGTACATGGATCATCTGAAAGCAATGACGTCATCAATTGTGAATTTATGAAAACTTAAAACGTAGAAAACCATTTTCTGAGGGTGTCAGTCTTAAGCAGACTGCACATAAAAATTCTTAATAAAAAACAAAATCACACCAAATAAACACTGCACATACTTTCTTGGGTCTATTATATATTAAAAAAACATTATATGTTTATATATCTTGATACGTAAATTTAAATAAAATTTATGTAATGTAACTTACAGAAAATGACAATACAGGCTATCTAAAATTAAGATTATAATTTTCAATGCCATTGTATTGCTAATAACTGATATATATGCCCACAAGTACATGTGCATGTACACATGTGCTCACATGCACAGATGTTACATGTAACAGCACAAAGCTTCACACCATAGACTCATATGACAAAAAAAATTAAAGTTTCAGTTAACACAGGGCTGTCAGTGCTTCCTAATGGAAATACAAATGATTTTAACATTTTCACAAATAATGTTACTAAAGAAACGCAAATGCTTTTGCTACTGTTGGAGGGGGGGGGAGAAGCATTTTAGCATGATTGGTAACATTACTCGTGAGATGAATTCAAGTTGCCTGCATCACTGTTAGAAAGATCTCCATTGTTACATGGGTCAACCCGTGTGTCTGTGCATGTGCGTAAGTGTGCAGAGAGGGCACACAAAAAAGAGAGAGCATGTGTGCATATGCATATGCGTGTGTACCATACAGACAACAGGGAACAACTGGAAGTGATAACATTAAAAAAGCAAGAAGCACAAGAATAATTACAATCAGTATAAAACTACACACACAAGACGAAATAACAAGTCACAATAGACATAAACATACAGAGAGAAATATAAGAGCAATACAATTTATTAACACTGAGAGTTTTAACAGCATTTTAAAGATTTAAGAATGTAAAACATCTAATAAGATGTCTTTATACAGGTTTCAAATAACCTTTGGTCAGATGTTACATGTATCCCTTGATATTCAGAACAGATGAAACATGCACAGGGAAAAAGAAATAAAGAAAGATATTAGAATATAAAATATTACACCTATTTGAGGGCAAATTATACATATATATATATATATGATTCTTAGGTATGTTTCTGCTCAAGGTTCAGCTGTTTCAAGTTGCTAAGCAGCACTAATTCGTTCAAGGTTCTGCTGATTCAGTGCTGCTAAGGATGAATAACAGCTTGCAACTGGAAACACACATGCAAACTTGACATTTAAGAATTTCTTAATTAAGCATTTTTAAATGTAACATTACATATATGTAGCCTTTTATTAACTTGAAAGACTGTGTGCAAAGGCACAAAAAAGAAATTTAAGCATTTTATACAATGTGTAATATTCTTAAGACATATAAAAAAAGGCTGAACCCTCTGAAAGAACATTGAGAGCACAAATTCTTGAGATAAATCTAAATTCATCATTGTCCCAACATGTTTCAACATTTATGATGTCATCTTCAGAGGTATATACTAATACTGAAGAATTTTGCTCAAGGTTATCTTTCATGACTGTAATATGTGGGGGAAAACTTTTTAAAATTACGTATAATCATAAAAAACAACCTTGGGGTAGAATCTTCTGTATTTTTAAGTATCTACCCTTGAGGATGACACTGTAATTGTCAAAACAATAATGAATTTAAACCCATTTTAAGAACCTGTGTTATAACAGATTGTACTGTGATGACAACAGGTACAGTTTGGCCCATTAAAACACTCCAATGTTCTTTCTTGATCACATATAAAAATACTGCTGTTTATCTTTGTTACTTTTGATTAGAACTGTCAGAGAATGACTGTTTATGTTACACATGTATGACACCAAAAAAGACAAATTAACCCTTTAAAGACTGAATTTTTTCTAATAGTAATTAACTGTTTAGTCAGTACCTCACAGAAAAAAGAAACATTATGTCTCCACTACAAAGATCAACTGGTTAATGCCATTTTGGAGAAACAATCATTTATTGTGAGAACAGCAGGTAATACACCCATTCAGTTGGCAGAACGCAGAGTTTTAGTATGTTAAAGCAGGTGCTGCATATAGTGACCATCGGACTTTAAAGGGTTAAAGCACAATCATAACTATACCTGCTATTTTAACATTAGAAAGTCTGACTTTTCCGCACAGTGTATTTACAAGTTTTGTTTAGTTCTCAAAAAAAAAACAGTAATTCCCTAACAAGGTAACAAGGCAAGGTAAAGTTTTCCTTGTGCTTAACTAATTCAGCACTACTCCTTGAAGGCGTATGGAGAAGTGGATGTATAGGTCCACACTTTCTTGACCTTGGCATTAGCTGGAGGAGAGTGGTCAGTTTTACGCCCTGGCCGCTTTACTCCTGGGGAAGGAGCCCCTGGTACCCATTGGATAGGAGGTTGGGTGGACCCCAGAGCCAGTCTGGACAACATGGAGAAGAGAAAATTCTTGATCCTACCAGGACTCTGAACTCTGACTCCTCGGTCTACCAGCCTGTAGCCCGTCACTATACGGACTACGATACCCCAGCTCCTAATTCCCTAACAATAAAAACTTAAATTTTTGTAACAGAGATTTATGGTGTTTTCACTTAGGTATGAACTGAAATTTTAAATATTACTTTCATGAATTTCATGCTTCCAAGAGTTAAGCAAATTCATTCTGATGGTATGATATATCTCCAAAACTTCTATATATATTCAACTAAAATCAGAATTAAAAGCCTACACTTACACACCTTGATTAAGTTTAATTCTGATTCAAGGTAACTCCTTTATGACAAGTTCAAACAAAACTTCATAGAATTTCCCCAAAACTGAAACTGAACTTCCATACTCTATAACTCATCAATGAAAATACTGTGTATGACATACACACTTTTGTTAATATCTAAAACTTCTATTTTATACATATTTTGATATGTTGAAAATTTAGAATAAATATGTACAAGGAAAAATAATTCCAGCCTCTGTCAAGTCTGATACCTGTAGTATGACTCTTATCAGCAACAAATGACATCATGACCAACAAAGAATGTGAAATCACAAAGAAAACTATTGGAAAATACGTGGAGGAGACCTTTCCAACATTACTATTAACGCTACATATTGTAAATTAAGTATATGAGCCACCTGCAAACCATAACTGTATATCCATATACAATTTAGTGTCACTTAAAGATAAGATAATTATAACTTTATGAGTCATAAACCAAGCATCACTTCTGCAACTGCATAAGTACAGACTATACACCTAGTTACATTCTTAAGGATACTGGTAAGCTAGAAACAGTGTTATCCTTTCTCTGTGAATACAAGAGTCTATCTGGGATCAATTCAATTCACTCCCAGTTAATACTGTTATGTGTTAAGGGGCTGGGCTTGACTTATAGATGGGTTTTGGATTGGGCGATTGGATTTATTGACAACTTAAACACCCAACTCATAACTACAAGTAATACAGCACTATCACTGATCTAGATACTTTACAGTTCACTGTTGCACACACTAGGGTTCTCAGTATTCCCTAGTTTTAACCAGTCAACGGATTTATAACAGTCTCACTGTCATCGCAGCAAATGTGAAATCTTCCATGCATAGCTTAATTCCTTTCTTGCCATCATCTTTGACCGGCGACTCTCTCAATTCTCTGCTGCAACTATGAACTCCCGAAACTCAACTCAATTGTCCTTCTAGCTGCATGAGATCCTTTTTATGTAGCCTCACGACAGACTCACAGAAATCACCACATCCTCTACTGTTGTGTTGATTCACTGGTGCAGAGATGCGTTTACCGCACAGCTGCATAGCAACAAGTGTGGCACAGACCCACACAGAACGTCACTTGCAACACCTTTTCTATTGTTGCACGAGGTCAGAGTGTACATGATTTGTTCCTCTGCTATGTGTGTACAGGCCTTTACCAAGCAACAGCTGTTTCTCTGCCTCCACAGTTCTTGCTCTGAGCAAATACACCACATTCCTGTATTCATCTTCAAACTGGCTCATTTTAAAGACGTTCTTCAATAAAATTCTGTATATCTTCCTGTATCTATAGGCAGGGCCATCATGGCCTCTAACAATATCAGGCGAATACAAAAAAAAGTAAAGCTATCCCTGTATCAGGCCGTGAAGGCCCATAGGGTTGGGAGACGTTGAGGCTCTCACATTATCTAGACAATCGGCTCAAAGATGGTGGTAAGGTTGTCAGCCTTATGCACTGGCTGCCCTTTACTCCTGAGGAAAATTATTTAATTAATTCCTGGTACTCATTTCTGTTAAATGTTGAGTCAACCCTAGGGCCATAGTGTGGCTGGAAGGATTAGGTCAACTGAAAAAATCCAATGATCTCATCGGGACTTGAACTCACGGCCATCCAGCTTGTAGCATAGCCCCTCAACCAACCATGCTACCGCGTGCCGCTTATCAGGTGAATACAAATTTAAAATATTTCTCTCTTTCTTTATTTCCTACAACTGACTGGTTGCCCCAGACTGTCCTAGTTATAATATCTGGGCATGGACTACACAGAAAACACTGTTCCTCTGTTGCTGTTCGATTGTTGCTTATCAAAAAATCTGCTGTCTAGCAACAGACATTGTTCTGTTGTCTGTTTCGTGGCTGTTGCCAAGAAACAAACGTCATTTCAGAGCCATTCGCTACCAACAACTGTTCTTCTGGCTCCATAGTCTTTGTTTTGAGCAAATATGCCACACTGCTCCCTTGTCAAGGCTGTGCTTGTGACTTCTGCTAACACTCCTCTCCTGACTCAATTCTCATGGTGATTACACTTCAACCACTCCTGCTGCTTGTCTTAAGCAGCTCCAACATACAGTGCCAGTTGGCACAGGTTTATCACCATCATCTTCCTTTCCTGCTTGGTGCAGGCAAAAGATCTGAGAGTGGTCATATGCTCCTACATATTTGGTTCTTACTCTGTGTGCAGTTCTTTCATTTCGAAGGAGGCTGACCCCTCCACAATGTTCACTCGCTCATTGTTCAAACCCTAACTGAAGGCTTGACTCTTCACTCCATGATCTCTAGCATAACAGCCATCCTGAAGATCCTGCCGCATGTCCTCTTGCTTCATAGATGTAGCTGCTCCTTCAAATCTTGGTCCCTTATTCCACTGTTACATTGTGGTTGTGCCTGATGTCTCTTCCTGAACGTCCCTTCTTTCAAAGTTCCTCTTGCAACACTGTCCCTGCCTGGTCCCTGATGACCATGTCCCTTCCGCAGTGCAGGAATGGGATGGTGGGTCACCCCTCTGCGGATGGCAGCCAACTTCTTCTGGGACCCACCATTGCCCTTGGTCCATTTCTTTGGCTGTCAACAGTGCTAGATGCTGATCCCCATACCATTTCTTCTGCACTCCAAATTTTCCACTGCGACCTCTGCTTTAGGGACCTTCTTATGCTCTGCCTCAGACTCTATTTCTTCTGGATTTGCCTCCAAATCCATGGCCTTTATCTTTTCTAACAAGACTCTAGCTGGGATTCGATCCCGACCATCATCCTTCTCTGACAGGCTTCTATTCTGGCCAGCATTTCTTCTTTCAGGAGTTCTTCGCCAGCTCTCATTTCTTACTTTGCATTTTGTTGCTCGGCTCTCATTTCTTCTCTCATTTCCCTTAGATAGGAGTCAGTTTTTGCTTAGTTGACACTTATTTTTGCTTGGTTGGTTCTTACTTCCTCTCAGTTTGTTCTTATTTCAGCCAGCAGGTATACTATGATCTGTTCCACTTCCATAGTGTGGCAATATAGCTGCACGGTGTAAGTCTCAATCCAAATAATTCAACTGATTCAATCCTTTCCAATCCAACCACTTCTGACACCAGCTGTCACATATCTGAGTGACTCCTGACGAGGTTTTGGATAGTATATTGAATTTATTGACCACCAGTACACAAAACTCATAACTACAATTATAACAGCCTCACCAAGTTACATAGTCCAAATACCACTGTATAGTGGGGGGCGGAATCCAGTTGGGTCCACTCGGCACAGCGGCTACTGATTGGCCTATTGTACCTGCCCCGAGTGATTATGATGGAGAATTTGGCGGAATGAAGATTGGCAGGGGAGATCGAAGTACTCAGAGAAAACCCAAGCCAGCGCCACTTTGTCCACCACAAATCCCACTTGACAAGACCTGGGTTTGAACCCAGGCCACCACAGTGGCAAGCCAGCAACTAACCGCCTGAGCTATGGCGTGGCCATAAATACCACTCTATATTTTCTTTATTGCTAGTGAGGTGAGACTAAGTCCCTTGCACTGTGGCCACTTCTGGCCTATTGTACCAGCCCCAGATGATAGGTGAGGGTGATTGTGGAGCAATTGGTGGAATGAAGATTGGCATGGGAAATCGAATTACTCAGAAAAAACCTGCACCAGCACCACTTTGTTCACAACAAATCCCACTTGACCAGACCCGGGATCCAACCCAGGCCACTGTGGTGGGAAGCAAGCGCCTAACCACTTGAGCTATGGCGCGGCCCTAAATACCACTCTAACTATAGCACATATAAAATCTTCTCAGTCTTCACTAGATGTTTCCTGGTAACGAATTTTAACACCATCCATTTATGTCCTTACCATCTAGAACACACCCCACAACTGAACTAAGCTCTAAACTTGTCTCACTGATAAATCCTTGGGATGGGCCACGTAGAAAACACAGCTTTCCTATTGTTTCCGTTTAACTGTTACTGCAGAGACATGTTTACTGTGCCACTGCAAAGCAATGGTTGCAGCGTGGACCACAGAAAACACTGCTTCCAACAGCTTCCCTGTTGTTGCATGCTGATTCAGTGCCATGGGAACCTGTTTGCAATCATTACCTAGTAACAGGCCTACACACTACAATATTAGTACAGTTAACCAGTGCAAACAGGAACGATATAATCAACAGTGTTTCTGTTACTATCCAGTGGTTGTGTACCTTAAACTGTGAATTAAATTAGTGAGTACTTCTCTAAAAAACCCTAATGAATAAATTATTATTCACTGAAAGTTAAGGACATTCCAACATCTCTGAGATACTCGTGCAAAAATAATCCTGCTAGTACACCTACATGCTGTCCTGATACTGCTAAACCTGATCATGAACAATACTACAAGGGATCCAATTAGTCAAGGTAATTTTTATCTCACCACAATCCAACCTATTACTGCAACAGAAAAATCAGGCTAAGAAGACCAGATGTGTAGAAGGTGGAACAGTGTCAGAAATCATAACATAAAGATGGCTAATACATACTATGAATATGCAGAAAATTTCAAATACTTGGGAATGACATAAAAAGATTAAAATTGTATTTATGAAGAGATTATAAGCTGATTAAATATGACAGATGCATGCCATCATTTATCCAGGTTTTACCTTTTGATCTAAGACCTAAAAGCATGAAGATTAAACAGAAAACTATAATTTTGCCTAGAGTTTTGCATGTGTGTGAAACTTGGTCTCTCACATGAAGGACTTAGCACAGACAGGGTGTCAGGGAATAGGGTATTGAGGAGAATATCTAGACCTAAGAGGGAAGAAGTTACATAAAGTTTGAGAAAACCATGTAATAAGGAACTTCGTAACTCGTGTTCCCCAACAAGTACGATTGGAGTGATCATATCAAAGAGGATGAGAGGGGTAAGGCATGTAGCCTGCATGGGAAAGAAGTGCAAACAAAGTTCTGGATGGTAAACATAAAGGAAAGAACCTACTAGAAAGACCTAGACATACATGTGAGATTATTAAAATTGATCTTAAAGAAAAAGGATGGGAGTGGAAAGACTGGATTCATATGACTCAAAACAGAGACCGGTAAGGGGCTACTGTCAATATGGTAATGAACCTTGGGTTCCATAAAATGCTGGAAATTTATGCAGTAATTGAGCAACTATTAGATTCTCAAGGAAGACTAATCTCCATTCAGTCAGTCCGTCTGTCAGTCAGTCAGTGTAAATGAAGGAATGAGTTAGAACCAAAATAATGGTAGCACACACATAACTGATCAGATAAACAATTTCAACTATTTTGATTATGAGGTCTCTTACATGAAAAACAAAGGTGTAGGAAGAAATTAAAAACATGTACACTCAACTCCCGATTATCCAGGATAATGGTGGGGATGGAAATCACAATTAATCGAAAACCCAGTTAAGACAAATTTTATTAAAAGTAGTACTGTAATACTGTACCTTCATAATACTATAGGTCTACCTGTATTTAAATTTATTCAACTTCATTTTTATGTTATCGCATGGCCTATTTAATACTTTTTTTACATTACACTGAAGTATGAATTAGTTATTTCAATCACAGAGTTCAATAACATTCAACACTTTTTATGAATATTCACACTTAACACTTAAGAAAATTTAATATTGTCGTTTGCTTTTTCGCGGCATTCTCCTTTTTATGGATATCCGTACGAAGCGTACGTAATATTAGCTTGTCACTTAATGAACTGTTCTCTTCACTCTCAAGATGGTCTAGTAAGGATTCCAAATGATTAAGAGCAGCACCATGTGATACTTTCTTACTAGCAGCACTGTCCACCTCTTCCTCATTCTCACTTTCTTCCCGCTCTTCTGACTGCACCCCCACTTAACTTATGATTTCATCACTGCTTAACATTTCGAAGCCCGGCTCACACGAGTTACTGTTGAATACTTAACACAACACGCTTCCTTTTACACTCTGACATTTTGCTAATGCACTTGAAGATCGATACAAAGAAACTAATTGGGGCGGTGTATCTGTCCTTGAAACTTTCCACAAATCCTTGCATTCTTTCACCCCTACCCTAGAACACTGTGTTAGCATAACGGGACCAAAAAATGCTGAGCTCGGTTCACACTAGTGCAAAAATAGTGTTACAACTCACCATGTGAAACAAAAGTGAATGAATATTAAACAACATAAGCCTCAAAAAAGCTCCGGTAGCCCTGGTTAAGCCGGAAACCGGTTAATCCACCCCCAGATAATCGAGAGTTGAGTGTAGTTCTTTCTGTGGAATGTTGCAAATTATGCGCAAGGATGTATGAAAGGAAACCACACTGAAATTGTATATGTCAATGAAAATTCCATTACTAATGTGTAGCAATGGAAACTGGATATAAGAGCAACAGAAGTGGCTGACATATGGCACCCAGGTACTGTAGCACAATATATAATATAAGCGTGCCACGAGTTGGCACAGGGTGTGTGTCGGTGGGTTGGGAGGGTCACTGTGTACATGTGGACCATTTTGTTAAAAGGCAGAGCTGTGCCTGTAACAGGATATCAAAGCTCATAGGGGTGTGAGAGGTCAAGGCTCCCATATTTTCTACACAACCAGGTCACAAATGGCGGTGAAGTGGTCAGCTTTATGCATTCGCCACCCTTTACCATCCCCCGAGGAAGATTCCTGGTATCATTTCTGTTAGAGGCTGAGTCAACCCTGGTGCCATAGGCAGCTAAAAGGATTAGGTCAACTGATCCAGTGACTTCATTGGGATTCAATCCTGCGACCTCCCAGCTTGTAGCATAGTGCCTCATGTTACTAACACTATATCTGTCTTACAGCCCCAGACGCAGATCACATCACCAATGTGCTGTGTGTGTATGCATGTTAACTGGTGAGCTTTCTTTTATAAACAGTGCTCCATTTATTGCTAAGTACCTGTGATGTCAGCATAATGTAAAGTGTCAACTAGCATTTACATGTGATTCTGTTCAAAAACTGCAACATGTATGAAGATCTAAAGTAAAAAAGTAAAGTGAAGGTATCCCCTTAACAGGTCGTGGAGGCCCATAGGGTTGAGAGATGTTGAGGTTCCCACATTTTCTAGAAAATCAGGCTCACAGATGGCGGTAAGGTTGTCAGCCTTACGTGCTGGCCACCCTTTACCCCCAGAAATATTCCTGGTACTCATTTCTGTTAGAGGCTGAGTTGACCCCAAAGGCCATAGTGCGGCTGGAAGGATTAGATCAATTGAAAAAATCCACCTCATCGGGATTTGATGCCGTGACCTTCTGACTTATAGCACAGTGCCTCAACCACCTATGCTATTGCATGCCCCTCTGCATGAAGAACTAGAAATACAAAATATATGTGAAATGACCACATGATAATTACACAAGGTACAAACTTACCAAAAACAGCATGATAAGAGGGCAATGCATAATTAATGACATAAAGGAGGTGAAAAGGCTGATTTTGAAAGGAGGTAGAATTGGCCAGTCAGGAATTTCTAGGTGGTGGCGATGACAACTCCTTGACGCTTAAAATACTGTTAACAGATAACAAGTAAAAAACTTACAAGATGCCATATTCCTAGAAATATTGTTCCAGTCCTCACATGGCAGAAGAAACAACACTTCCAGTCGTTCCTGTGGTCTCCAAATTTAAGCCTCATTTCCTGCATACAGCAGATCTGAGAACAGAAACCTGCATACAGCAATTCTTCATACAAAACAGCACTATCAACGCGACAGCTTACAGTTATCTGTTTTTAACTAAACATGAACTGCATTAAAAAGGCTTTGAATTATTGCAGAAAATCTAATAGGTTTAATATGCACACCAAAAATAACCTATGCAAACAAAAATACGAAACGCTTTTGTAATTAAATATGCTAACGCAAATTCGTCAATTCTATACGTAGTCTTGTGACAACTCGACCCTGACGTATTGAAAACCAATTTCCTGAAAAACATTTCAGTCTGTTTACTGTAACTTACGTAATTTTCTGGCATAACGGATACTACTGTACCATTAAACTTACCTATCAAATTGAAATAAATATATAACACTCTTACACGGCTGGCACCTATCCAATTATCTTACCACAACCAATTTTACTCCTTCCACAGTTCTTCAATGGCGCACTGACGTATGTGTACGCAAATTCAAAGAGAGATGTAATTACGTAATGTTGTTAATTGAGTAAGAACAGAATGCATGTCGAAAACATAATTTATTCATTAATTATTTTATTCATATAGTAAAGTAAGATATTTATAAGTAAATTCCACTTTAGGAATTAGTTTGAATATTATTGTACATTAGGCAAAATCCAGTTTCTGCTCTCTAGCGGATAAAATCAGAACCATCACTATTACCAGCATTACCAGCGTCTGCGTCGTCTGCGTAGTAACCGGTAGTAACGTAAGGCTGTCGGCGACCGTGGGTAGGCAGTTTGTGTAGTCAGTGGTGGAATTAATGATGGTGCTGAAATGAAATTCTGTTGTAGTGAATGTCGGATGCTTCGAACAGATCAGCAGTAGTAATTACACTGTTGCAGCTACAACCACCGTGGGCCCTCCAGGCACCAATCACAGTTACCGACGGCGTGACCGGCGTGACTATGTCTCACATAGAGAGAAGAGTGGTTACAACTCACGACCCGGGAGTGCAGAGCGGTGCAGAGTATGTAGGGGACAAACTGTGCCATCTGTGCTGACGTTGCAGCCAAAGGACATGGAGGAGAAACGTATTGGAATGTACCTCAATGTCTGGCCAACAGTACTCCACGAACACCATTGCAGTTGCGTATGATCAGATGGAAAGTAATTTAACCCACGGACCAGCTGGTTGCTAAGGAGAGTGATGCCTACCATAAACAACAAGATGTCGATCCAGTTGCGGTCCATACACAAACACTTCTATGTCCGTTTCAAAATGGTTGTTGCAGAACTGTGAATTAGCTCCAAATATGAGTCTTCCTCGTTCTACAATGTACAAACTTGACCTCGTTTTATATATATATATATATTTCTAGTTACGTCATAAACGTTGAATAAATGAAATTGCCAATTCGAACACCGTGTCTAGTCACTAACACTTGACAATATGTATATATAAAATATACATATTATAAACTTTTATTTTCGTATGTCTCTATGCATTATAGACAATAGCAAATATTCATAATAATACAAATGTTTAATTAATATGCAATTGACATTCTGGTCTAGTGTGTATTCATTATGGCTGGTGGCCATTTTATATCTAGTTACTGACATGCATAGAGATCGCACAGCAGATGGTAGCACTGCTGTGCTTTCCTGAGAGCTGATGGTCTTGGGTGAACAGATTGAAGTTACAGTATGTACAAATGTAGTTACACAATATAAATCTGTAGATTAGGTTTAATGTTTCTATGATGTAACACCATGTAGTCTATTAATTGGTTATTGACATTTTGGAAGCACGAGGTTCGTTCAAAACGGGTGACCAAACTGCCGTCAAAACTCAAGTAATGCTCTCTCTGGATACGCAAGTCCTCATAAGACAGTAAGCTTCATGGCCTCTCCTGTGATAAACTAAACTCCCTTATCAATGTGTGTTTGTATACACTTATAATTGGTATGTTTCTTTACAGACTTCGGTAGATGTTCCCAGTTAGATACTGGTTCACTTATTAAAAATAAGATTTTATGTCACCAGGACTCTTGTAAGGGAATTCCTTTGCAGCCCACGAAACATTGTGTGGCAAATGACTTGCAAGGTTCTGAAGAATTCTACGTTTTCATGCAATAAGCATGCTGCAGAGAGTCCAAGAAATATTTCCTGCTGTGAGAGAAATCATAGTGAGTGTTTTGTGCTTGTGTGCACAGAAAAGAGATTTATTGTTGTCATCTGTCAATTCTCATGGCCAACGAAACGAAATATTTTACTGTAAGCTCTGTGAGTTTTCATAATTCATCTGGTGAGTTTTTGTTATACATGGTTGTACACATTATAACAGTTTGGTGTATTGTGTAGGACAGTGATCAATTAAAGGAGTGGTGTGGGTAGGTCGTATAGCACACGTGTGAGAATGAGAAATTTGGACAGAAAACCCCAAAAGGAACAACTTCACAGATCTATGTACAGGTGCAAGGATACTCTTATGACAGATTTTAATTAATTTGGGAGAGGTTGAACTGGTTTTGACTCAGGATACAGAGCCATGATGGGCATGTTGGAACACAGTAATGCACCTTTAGGTATCATAAAAAGCAGATATTTTCTGTACTGCCACAGGGATCATTAGTTTCTCAGGAAGGTTCCTGTGCCAAGAACTTACTGCTGTCTAATGACTTTGAAAGTAGTAGAGAAGAAGTCTGTACAAAACAGCAGTTATGGGTTAGATGTAATGAAAAACAGATACTTTGAGTAGACCATACTCTGTTTCATATAGAGGTGTTTTACAGTCGTGATCGATAAATACATAATGGTTTTACAGAACTATACAAATTCAGAGAATTCTGATTCTCACACAACATCTGATGATGCAAATCAGGCCATGAATGTGAAAGCTGAGGATGCGTCAGACCAAGGGGAAAAGTACCATGTCCCAATAACATTTATGGAAATAAAGGCTGAACCTGAGGTGAATTATGTGTTAGGCAGATATTACAAATATGCAGAAATGGTGGTTGTCTTTCTGATCTCCATCTTTGTCCATGCACGTGAAACAACTCCACATGGTTGACTGGATTTTGAAGAGGTTTTTCTGAAATTGTCTCAGTGTTGCTTGTGATGGACCACTCCCAGTTTCTTTTAAGCAGATCTAGTGTAGATGAAATCAAATACACTCTCAGCTAAATAATATTTGAGATAAATTCCATAGTAGGAACAATCTTTCACATTTTACTTGTCTATCCAATCCACTGAGCAGTGCTTTGGTACTACTTCATAGAGTTCCCAGGTTTTATAAATGCTGAAAATTATCATGTTGAGGAACTGTAACAGGATAAGTAATGAGTCTCTAAAGATCTGTGACAGTGGTTGACAGATTATACAGACATGTTGAACATTGCACATTGCTCATTATACATGAAACTTTGCTTCTGTTCATACCTTTTAGTGATTTGTTGTCCCTCTACTGACAGGTTTTATATTATTTTGTATTGGATAGACAGGACAGTCACGAAACTGTAGATACAAAGAACACATAAGATGTATAGAAAACAGCACACAGGAATTGGCTTCATAATGAAACACACCCACAACAAAGGGTCTGTTAATTTCTAGGTGTACATATACAAATACATAAAGATAAATCTACTTGTAGATGAAAAAACTAAGAAACATTCTATTCAAAATAGTATTTGCACAAGGTAGCACACATACACCTAACTGCATATTGGCACGTGTATAAGTCACTATACGAGTAGATGAGTTTTTGATTGACAGTTGGATTTGTTGAACACTTATAGATCGTAACTACAAACACTTAACACTGTTGATAATTCACACACTCTGCAGTTCAGTACAACATGTACCAAGTCTTCTCAGTCTGTGTCTTCTCCAGTTGTTCCCTGGTAACAGTTCCAAAAATGTCCTCAGCTTCCATGCTCACATTCTTAACAGCTGTCGATTGTCCCACAACTAACTCATGGTCAGAGTCAAAGCCACACTGCAACTGACAGTAAGTCAGTCTGTAAGTCTTGGTGTCAAGCCCCATCTGGGCCTCATGATCAGATATTTATTACTGTTTGACATTTATGGTCTTGTTTTTATGGGGTGCCCACTCTGACGAGAGGATGGGCTGTCTTTTGTATATGCTGCTGGTCCTTGCCAGCGCACTCTTTCTTGGGTCACAGTCCCTTGGGACTCATGACCATATTTTACTGTCTCAGATTTGAGACTTCCCTTTTCATTGTCTCTAATGACTCGCAAGGTCAAAGTGGAGGTATCTGACCCCACCTTCACACAGATAACTAACCCATAGCTTCAACTGTCCTTACTCATATTCAAAGTTAAAGTCACATTGCAAATGACAGTCAGTAAGTCAAGCCTCATCTGGGGCTCATAACCATATTCATTACTGTTTGACAGTTACAGTCTTATTATTATGGGGATCCCTCTCTTGTGAGAGGACTGGTCTGTCTTTTGTCAGAGTCAATTGCCATTTCAAGACTCTCTCATTATATAGCGTAGACACAAACTGCATAGAAAACACCACTTCCAACAGTTATTCCACTGTTGCATGTTACATAGCCATTACATAGCAGTGGCTGTTTCTCTGGCTTCACAATTCTTTCTTTTAGCAAATATTCCACAGTATTAAACCCCACATATCTTTATTCCAGTACCACCCCAGACACTGACCATATTAGCAGCACTGCACACAGCACACAGTAGCAAGTGATGGACAGGAATGAAAAATTTACATTAAATTTGGTGACCCCCCCCCCCCCCCCCAAATAGACTAAAGAAAAACAGCTAATTGCATCCTGTTACGTTTGCAGACTATGAGGCAATAACACTCATATATCAGTCATGTTCTGCACAAAGTCTGCATAGAAAAAGGGAACACTAACAGAAACGAGAATATCTACAAAATTACACACACCATTGGCAGTTATACACAAGTAAAGAACTCTCTACACTCTCATCTACCTGGGGTTTAAATTTTATGTAAATACATATTACTGCTACGAATTAATGTATACCAAGTAATCTCCTCTCTAACATGTGAGCCTCTTGTGGTCACCCAATAGGGTTGAAACACGTAAGGCACATTTTCTCTATTAAATAAGATTGTAACAGCTGCATGTTATTTATACCTGATGGCTTTTGTTACTTAAACATCAATATAAGTTATAGCAGCTGAAGTGTCTCATAACAGTTTGTAATGAAAGGTGGCACGTTTGCATGAACCTGTTGGGTTGGAGATACAGAGGATGAGTAGTGCAAAATACAACAAACAAGTTCTATATTTACTGAATGGATAAAGTATTTAGCTGATGCTACTAGTGCTAGACTTGTTGCAGCTCAAGAGGTTGCTTAATATGTGAAACAATTCACATGAGAAGGAACAAATGCCCTCTATCAACTGAATCTTAATACCTGGTCATCTGAGCTTTCCAACCTGAATGAGTACAACTTTATCACCTTCTGCATCATGACAATCATATGACACATATTGTAAACATGTTTCGTCCATCTTGTCGTGAGTTATCCATTTCCCTGCATAGACAGAGCAAAATTAGTGAAAAACAATATGTTAGAAGAGATTTTAACGTTTAAAACTTTTACGGTTTTAAAATGTAAATATGCAAAATAATCGCCACTCAGAATCCACATCTAACTCACGAAGCCCCATCCCATCCAGTGAAAGTTGGTGTCTGGTGTGCTGTAAGTGCAGGAAGGACTGTTGGACCTGTGTTTTTTAATGAAACACTTAATTGTGAAAGATGTGTACAGGTCATTTTTGGGCAATTCTTTCCAGAGTTAACAGAAGAAGAAAGACTCCGTGGCTGGTTTCATCAAGATTCAGCTACTGCCCACACTGCACATACTATATCTATGCAGGCTTTGTCTGATGTCTTCAAAAACAGAATTATCAGCTGTGGTATGTGTTCACCTGATCTTGATCCTTGTGATTTCTTCTTCTGGGGTTGTTTGAAGGACGAAGTCTGCAACAGTAACCCCTGAACGGAAGAAGAATTAAAAGGTGTTAATGGGGAAATTGCAAATATTCTTACAGAACGGCTTCAAAGAGTAAATCAGAATCTCTTCCTCCAGTGCGAGAAATATCAGCTTGTAGAGGGATAACATTTTCATCACCTGTGATCTGTTAATTGAAAGTACTTCATTTAAAACCTTATCAGGCATACTAACTCGTTGGCACTATTTATATGTGCCTTGCAGCCGGCGATATACCAGTCACTCATAAGTACAGCTCTGTGAACTGGTCAACAAAGGTAAGAACTTCGCAGTATTTGTAATATTTTAGTGCTTATGAGCAATGCTAACATTTCGTTTGTATTTACATTTTTTTCATTCTTCACATATCTTACAAAGAGGTTTAGGTGGGGTGTTTTGTGTATGCAGTGTTATAGATATTGTATGTCAAGTTTCAAGAATAGTTGAATAATCAATTCAGGATTACCACTGTACATGAAGCCATAGACAGAATGATTAAATATCTCCTGATTCCTAGATTGCTTCAGACAGAATTTATGGAATATGATGAAGTACGTATTAAATTGTTAAACATGTTAATATGGTAAGCTGCATTTAGGCTGCTTAACTTATCTTTGAGGGAATATAGTCTAACCCCCCCCCCATTTAATGTTCCATAGTTTAGGATTTTCCTTCATTTGTCATTAAATTACAGTTATACAAAACCAACTGACTCACTGTTTAAATTTTCTCTCTTAATTTGTCCTCACTTTAATAGTCAGTTCTGCTGATCCCCAAAGAAACCATAAATTTTGTTTTGCAGAATGGGCCTAGAAGCATGAAGTCTGGGGCCATGTTTTATTTCTAGCTTCAGAGATGGACTAGGGAATGCATGGGGTTTGCAAATGCACTTCCCATGAATTATGCACTGAAATATTTGTGTCTGTTAATGTGAGGACGCCGGTCACGGTAGCCAAGCGGTCTAAGGCATGCACTGTCTTCGCTCGCTTTAAAGCCAGCATCATGGGTTCGAATCCCACTCAGGGCATGGATGTTTGTGTGCGTTTTTCTGTCTTTGTCTACAGGTAGAGGCCTTGCGACGACCTGATCACTCGCCCAAGGCGTCCTACCGTATGTGTAAGATCGAGAAAAACCAAAGTGAACGGAGTTCATGGAGGTAGGCCTAGGCCCACTGCGGCTGTAGTGCCAAGGAAAAAAAAAAAATGTGAGGACACCAGACAGCTGGTGTTGCACTTTGTACTTTCCTTAGTGAAGTGAAGCATTCCTGATGTGAAATAGCAAGGCACCCCTAATTCTGTGCACAAAGTGCCTATTCTGGTGTCAGATTTTTCCTACCCTGTCTTTTGAGCAGATACAGCAAGCCATGTTTTGTGCCCATCAGCCAAGCTTTGCTGTCTCATGCTTCTTGATTAGCTGCCATATTCTTTCACATCAGATGTATAGCATTATTATTTCATTCAGCATTTATCTGAACATTTGGCTCTGTAATTAGCACTACACTGACAGGAAGATGTTTTATTTCCTGCAGGTAGACCAAAGATTGTAATTATAGGCTACAGCAGTGGTTAGAATGTTAAAAAATATACTAGTTCTTGATCAACAGTATGCTACAATCAGTGAAGTATTTTATGGAAGTAATGCCTAAGTATATGTTACTGTCTCGTCACCAAAATGCAGGGCAAAATCATGACATAAAGATAGGAAACAGATGTTTTGAAAATGTGGCACAGTTCAGATATTTGGGAACAACAGTAACAGATCGAAACGTGATTTAGGAGGAAATTAAGAGGTGATTGAACTCGGGTAATGCTTGCTACCATTCAGTCCAGAACCTTTTGTGTTCTTGTCATCCAAAAACATAAAAATTAGAATATACAAAACTATAATTTCCCTGTGGTTCTGTATGGGTGTGAAACTTGGTCTCTGACATTAAGGGAGGAACATAGGCTGAGGGTGTTGAGAATATTTGGACCGAAGAGAGATGAAGTGACAGGAGGTTGGAGAAAACTGCATAATGAGGAGCTTCATAACTTGTACTCTTCTCCAAGTATAATTAGAATGATCAAGTCAAGGAGGATGAGGTGGGCAGGTCATGTAGCACGAATGGGGGAGACGAATGCGTATAGGATATTGGAGGGAAAGCCAGAAGGAAAAAGACCACAGGGAAGACCAGGCGTAGGTGGGTGGACAATATTAAAATGGATGTTGGAGAGATAGGATGGGATGGATTGGATGGATTGGATGGATCTGGCACAGGATAAGGACCAGTGGAGGTCTCTTGTGAACACGGTGATGAAACTTCGGGTTCCATAAAATGCTGGGAAATTTTTGAGTAGCTGCAGAATTGGCGGCTCCTCCAGAAGGGCTCAGCTCCATGAGTAAGTAAGTAAATGCCTTATGTATGCTATCTGATCAATTGCAGATAAGAAATTTAAGAACCATCTTGGTAGGTCAGTCATGTAAGTCATAGCATGAACATTGTAACGTCCATTATGTATCATCCATCACTATTTCAACACTTTTTTATTCACTATTTAGTTTTAATTTTAGTTTAACATTATACACTTTGACACCAGATGTTTCGGCCCCAAACGTCCATCTTTAGGTGTCTTGATATGTTACAAATATTTTATTAAATTATGTTAAAACTGCTACACTGTCTTATAAGTCCATGTTAAAATCACACGCTGTAGTCCTCTTTTCCAAGGTAAAGCCAGATAAAATCCTTTAAAGTTTCTATTATATCCACGTTAATTTTGTGCATATTATTTCAACTCACACAGGGTGTCGTCCATTTTCATAAATGTATGTCTGTCCAGGGTGTTTTGTCGCTGCAGCTTGCCCCCCACGTTTGTAGCCTACTTTTCAGTTGTGACTGCCATATGCCCCTGCTTTGCGTGTTTCCTCCACAGCGTGTGGTGTTGTCTTTACTAGTACCAGGTGGGACTGAAATTAAATGGGACACATCAGCTGTTGATCTATACTGATGTGAATCTATTGAGTGATAATATAGATACCATAAAGAAAGATGCATGGACATTAATTAACACTAGTAAGGAAATTGGTCTAGAAGTAAACACAGAGAAAACTAAGTATATGTTGGTATCTCGTCACCAAAATGCATGGCAATATCAGGATATAAAGATAGATAACAGACGTTTTCAAAATTTGCAGTTCAGATATTTGGGAACAATATAACAAATCAAAACCTAATTAAGAGGAGATTAAACTTGTGTAAATCTTGCTACCATTCAGTCCAGAGCCTTTTGTCTTCTCATCTGCTGTCTAAAAACATTAAATTAAAATATATGAAACTATAATTTTGCCTGTGGTTCTGTATGGATGTGAAACTTTGTCTCTGACATTAAGGGAGGAACATAGACTGAAGGTGTTTAAGAACAGGGTCTTGAAGAGAATATTTGGACCGAAGAGAGACGAAGTGACAGGAGGTTGGAGAAAACTGCATAATAAGGAGCTTCATAACTTGTAAGTTCTTCAAGTATAATTAGAATGATCAAGTCAAGATGGATGAGGTGGGCAGGGCATGTAGCACGAATGGGGGCGAGGATGAATGAATGGATGGAGGGGTAGGCCTTCTCACCCTTGCACCGCGACCACCTACAGTGGTCTATCCATGCATACAGGATACACAAATATGTGATGGAGAGGAGGGCTTTGCTGCACAATACTAAAAATTGCATCATCTTCAGTAGGAATGCTTAGCGTGCAACAGTGACTCGAATAACACCGCCATTTGCTTTGCAGAAAGTGCATGGCATCATGTTCCAGGATTGCGTAGGTAAACACATAACATTAGGGAGACATTAAACATAATTAGAATGAGCGTCATAAATACAGAAAATGTATACGTGTTTTAGTTCAACAGGCGCGATAACAAATCAGTGATTCCATTCACTGTGTGGGCGCCAGCAGCAGGAATGCAAAAAGAAACGTTTTATGTGTAGTAAGGGGCACGCGGTAGCGTAGTTGGTTGAGGCACTATGCTACAAGCCGGAATGCTGCGGGTTCGAGTTACGATGAGGTGCAATTTTCTTTTTCAGTTGACCTAATCTCCTTCCAGTCGAACTATGTCCCTGGGGTCGACTCAGCCTCTAGAAATGAGTACCAGAAGTCTTCCTGGGGAGGGGGGGGGGTAAAGGGCGCCCGATGCGTAAGGCTGACAACCTCACGGCCATCTGTGAGCCGATTGTCTAGAGATGTGGGAGCCTCGACGTCTCACAACACTATGGGCCTTCACGGCCTATTACAGGGAGAACTTCAGCCAAAAAAGGAATGGTAAAATAAAGGAAAACGGCTTTTTAAAATTAATTTTGATATACGGATGAGGTGGGCAGGGCATGTAGAACGAATGTGGTAGAAGAGAAATGCATATAGGATATTGGTGGGAAAGCCAGAAGTAAAAAGACCAAGGCATAGGTGGGTGGACAATATTAAAATGGATTTGAGAGAGATACATGGTATGGTATGGATTGGATTGATCTGGCTCAGGATAGGGACCAGTGGAGGGCTCTTGTGAACACAGTAATGAACCTTAGGGTTCCATAAAATGCTGGGAAATTATTGAGTAGCTGCAAAATTGGTGGCTCCTCAAGAAGGGCTTAGCTCCATGAGTAAGTAAGTAGGTAATGCTGATTCCAGACACTGCACACAAATACTTCCTACTACATCAAAAACTTAGTTTTTTTCGTAACCATACGGAGTGCCTGTTAATTTCGTTCAGTCTGTTCGTCCGTCCGTCACTTTTTCTGTCTGTACATACGAAACGTGAATGCCACCGAGCGGATTTCCATAGAATTTTGTATTTGAGAATTATACGAAAGGTTAAGCCATTTCGATTTTAATTTAGATCATGAAATTTTAACGACAACCTTGAAAGAAGATCTATATGCATTTCTACGAGTTTTCTCGCTTACCATTCGTCGTAGAGAATCATTTTCCGAACAAAAGCTATAGAGAAAAATGAATCACACATTTTATATCCCTTGTACTTTCCCATAAGTATTCGAAAGCGAGTGTCTTGAATACATTAGTTAGCTTCAGCGTTCAACAATCAATATGCCCTGCAGAATACATCTAACTAACATCCCCCTAATTTAGTTTTTCGTAGTGATCTGTTTCCTTCTCAATGGCAAGGAAACCCCTACATGCAGTCTCCTTCTCTCTCATGCGTACTACATGCTCTGACCATGTCATTCTCCTCAACTATCAGAACATATCAAAATGCTTCGAAGTCGTATTGTAATACAGCAATGAACTAAAAGAAAATAATTCTGATCTAAGCTCAATAAAGAATGTTTTATTATGTTATTCTTCTAATTCATTCCTGTATCACAATACGACTTCGAAGCCAAAGAAGCAGTTTATATCGCGTATATTCAATTTTGATCTAGAGTGTTTAATAACAGCGAAATTGGCTTTGCTTCTTTGTTAAGAAGCAGTTTATATCGCGTATATTCAATTTTGATTTAGAGTGTTTAATAACAGCGAAATTGGCTTTGCTTCTTTGTTCATTCAGTAGGCCTACATAGTTCTGACTTCTCGCCAAGCTGAGTGTCATAACCTAACAATAGATAGTCGCATGTGAATTTAACTGGTAACTATTATAAGGGAGGGTTTATGACAGTTTAATTATTTCAGTTTTAATTTAATCGACGGGCACACCTGTTAAATGCACACTGCATCCTCTTACAGACTTATCTGTATTAAATTTTGAGCCAGACGTGAGAGCTTTATCACTTTGTATTTCTTCCTATCTTAGTGTTGTTAGAATTATTGTTCAGCGCACTCTAAGAATAAGATATTCAGTTACCGAAAATGATCACTCATTCAAATAATGTAATTATATCAAACTGCGTAATAAACATGCATATATCTTGTACTAACAATAGTAGAGAACAACAACAAAAGTGTTGTTACAAATTAATAACTCTAATCTTTGTGATAAGCGTGTACCGAACTTAAAAACAATTTATTTCTCACATAATCGAAAAAGAGAGAAAATGTGTTGTGCTGTGTTATTATCAAGAATACGGGAGTTTGGTAATGAGAGACCATGCCGTCATCTGCTGGAGCGACTGAGGAAGGTCATAATAAACATCATCCATGATACCGTTTTCCATGCTAAAATCTGAATCAAGACGATCCAGACCCTCCCTCACACGATGCAGGAGTGTCATCTACTCATTTCCGATATTAGCTTCACGAAGATTTCTAAATCCCGCTGATAATATATACAAAAAACACAGCATACATACAGAGGACCAGGCACCAGTCTGCAGAATATGGCATATTAGCACGAGCTGTTGTGTGTATTTCCCACCTCGCAATTAGCTCGGAAGGCTGTGCCATTAGCAAGCCATCATAATAAATTTGACTCCACTTCGTCCGGCTCAGAGGTAAACATGCATTATAGGGTAAAAAAACTTCTATCTGAGAGGGATATATGTATATATATACACCAGCCAGAAATACCTGTATTTCAGTGTTTCGACACACTTCAGGGGAAGTCGTCTTGCCGCAACAATGCTTACGTCGGCTTAAGGTAAGTCAGTATTGTTGCAGAAGAGTTGAACACGCTACTTCACAGATTAAAGAAACTATATGCCTGAAAGTGGCATTCGCGAGTGATAAAGACAGTATTTTCAAAGTATCAGAAATACTTACACATACCTTATCAAATAAATTCGGAATTTTTACACATCTTTCATGTTCATGTCCGTAACTAACTGACTTGAGAAGTCAAAATTAACTATTCAAGAAATTTCCCACCTTTCATGGAGCCCAAAGAATCATTAGAGTGTTCGCAAGAACGAACAATCAGATATAATCCACATCCTCAAGGCATTTTATTTAATATTCGTTTTAATATTATCATCATATCTAAGCCTAGGTCTCCAATGCGACTTCGAATTAAACTCTGTATATATTTCTCGTTACGCCCATACGAGCTACAGATCATCACCCTGGTACTATTTGGTGAGGACTACAAAAGGAGGCTCATAAATTTCTCCCCATTGGGTTTTGTTTCTAGGCCTATTGGGATTATTCAGGTAGCGAAGAGCCCTAAAAGTCTGTAAGAAGGGTAGCCGACAACCCTCAAACAGGCCATGAGATTGCGAATGTATCCACAGACCTTCTGAAAACATGATATTCAGTTGTGCAAACATAAAATGAATCCTTAAGTACTTAAATTGAATCAAAATTTCGGTCCATTAATACCATTTACTTTCTTCAGATTGATTTGATCTTGACATGTGAAGCACTAATGTGAAAATGGCAACAAATAATACGCGAATGGTGTACGTGGAAAGCGTCATCGATGGTACTCCCCTGTCTGAAACTGCGGGCAACAGCACGGAAATGGAGCATCTGAAGAGCAGCATTGACGACATCTTCGTCATATCCAATGGGATCATCGTCTGCTGTGAGTAAAGGCACTAACTCACTCGCTCATGGAGCTGAGTCCTTCTTGAGAACCTGCCAATTGTGCAGCTACTCAAGAACTTCCCAGAATTTTATGGAACCCGAAGGTTCATTACCGTGTTCACAAGAGCCCTCCATTGGTCCCTTAGGTGTGTCCCTTTTCACCACAGCATGGCGCGTCCTCAGGTTGCGGATGGAGGATAGCTGCTAATAAGCAATCGTGGACAGCCGTCAAGGGGTGGTCCCCGAATATTAATCAGGAGTGCTACACACTCGACTGTGACATTTGGTGTCCACAGAAATATGAATGTCTTTTATTATCACCAATATCATCACGCTAAAAAATCAAATGTTTATCATATATGATACGTGGAGCTGGAGCAATATACAGCGTAAAGAAATTATACCCCATACAGCAATAGGCAGATCAGACCAATACGGCATCGTTTAAAAAGAAGACCTCGATGCACAAGCTGTATATTGCTCCAGCGGGTTGCTTGTATTTGAAGTTACGTAATTCTTGGTTGTTTTGATGTTGTGTGATGGCATCTCACCATGTACTCGTATTTCGCTTAGTGTGGAATGGAGTCAAGTTGGGTCCACTCGACATTGCGGCCACTGATTGGCCTATTGTACCTGTTCCGGGTGATTATGATGATGGAGAATTTTGTGGAATGAAGATTGGCAGGAGAAACCGAAGTACTCGGAGAAAACCCGCCCCAGCGCCAATCTGTCCACCACAAATCCCACTCGACCAGACCCGGGATCGAACCCGGGCCGCCGCGGTAGGGAGCCAGCGACTAACCGCTTGAGCTATGGCGCGCCCCCAACGCGTTATTACTTAAATCAAGAGTAAATCAGTCAATCTGGAAATTTAGACCGACAACGCTTGATTCATCTGACTCCTACACACATAAATCAGTTAGGTTAGTAAAAAAGCGGCCTCCGTAGTCTAGAGGTAACGTTCCCACCTCATGACGCGTAGTACGCGGGTTCAAATACCCGGCGGAGGTCGTCGAATTTTTAAGGGCGGAAAAATTCAGGGAACAAGTCCTCCGGGAGGGACTTTAAGCTGTGTGTCCCGTGTCGTAACTTTACGGCACGTAAAAGAACCTCATATCCCCAAAGGGGATCACTGAGCCAAATTCCAGGACGTTTCCCGCCTAACAATAGTCTCTAAGGCCTCTGATAGATGGGGGAAGCATTATAGACACCGCTAAGCAAGTGGCCGAACTCGCTTGCTCGGCGGGACCGATGGTACGCACCATTTATCGGTAGGGTATAGAGACTGGTAGAATATCATAGAGGAAAGCACAATAGATCAACCTGGTCGCGGTGCATGGGAAAACCCACCTTCTCTAAATAAATAACTAACTAGGTTAGTAAAATGTACACTAAAAAACGTTACAAATTTCTTTATTACTTACTGAATCTACAAAAATTGCTCGAAATGAAATGCTCAGTGCTCAACGCACAACACTGTGATACCGTTCTATAAATTGATTGGCAGGTTTGAATCTGAACATTACCGTTAATAAGAGAGAATGTCTTAGGTTAACTGACATTCAGGCCTTCTATATTTTGAACCGAGAAATACGTCTTAACTGTCAGTATCCAATCAAGTCATGCTGTGTAAGGCTAACTCCTACAGCCATGCTCTAAAATATAATGAATTTTTAATATCACAAATTTTGCCAGTTATTCTGAACTAGTGTAAAATTTAT
Source organism: Cryptotermes secundus (assembly GCF_002891405.2). Classification (NCBI taxonomy): domain Eukaryota; kingdom Metazoa; phylum Arthropoda; class Insecta; order Blattodea; family Kalotermitidae; genus Cryptotermes; species Cryptotermes secundus. Next base: position 505,967 of record NW_019734311.1, read on the forward strand.
TTTTAGGCAAGAAATTGAATTAGGGAAAATTGAAAGAAAGCGTTCAGCAAGTCTATAGACGAAGCAGACGAGCAATTTAGGCTCGTACATAAAGAGTAACTTCGTGGCATGTACAGGTAACCGAAAGTTTGTACCGTAGTGATGTAGCGGAAATCAGATGGGCTGGGTGAGCGACTGCGATGGGTAGTTATGAAAATCTCACAGAATTCTGTCTCTAAACCTCATCCAAAAGGTTAATTTTGGTGACTGAGAAGGAGATGGGAAGATAACATGGAGTTGGATCTCGGAGAGCCAGGTTCAGAGAAAAGGAGGCGGATGAAACTGGCTCCTGATCGTGTCCAATGGACATTACGTACTAATATTAACACTTCATGTTTACTATCACTGTGCTAATATAAATTGCTTCTGCCTCCAATACTACTGCTTTTACCATACTACTTATATTAATGACTTTCCATTACAAAGCCTAACAGTTCAATGTCGTTCTGGGAAATAGTTGTTTGAGAATCACAAGAAATATATAATACATTCTGTAAGCAAATTCCAGAGATTCTTCCATGTTACAGTAGGTGGTACTATAGTAACCCGGGTACTTCACAGATATTCTCGTGTTTGTGCAGTTATGCAGTGCGGGTTTGCGTGCCTGGAGGCTGGGGCAGTGCGGTCCAAGAACACTACCAACATTATGATGAAGAACCTCATGGACATCTGTGAGTACTAAGCAAATTGCAGGGCTTCAGAACCTGATGTGTCGCAGTCCTTTCCTTGCAGATACAGGCCTACAGTAAACTGGTAATAAAAAAAAACTCCGTAATTTTAGTCCGCAAGCTAACTATACCGACCGAGCGACCGCCGCTTCTCGGCGAAGTTTAGTGCCAACTTTTGCGGATAGAGGGTGTCGCCTGGTTAGCGCAACGAATCCCCACGGCCGTTAATTTCGGTTTTCTAGACTGGAGCCGCTATTTCCTTGAAATAGCTCCTCAGTTATCGTCACGAGGCTGAGTGCACCCTGTTCCAGACCCACTACTTCTCAGAAAAAACCTGTTAGCTCCGGGAATCGAACCCGGACCTCTGGATCTGTAGCCAGGAATGCTGACCACTAGACCACTAGGAGTCTGAAAATAGGAAAGGAGGAGACCGTGCCTAGTCGAAGATGAAAGGATAATATTGAAACTGATCTTAAGAAAGACGGTGTGGACTCGATTTATCTGGCTAAGATATGTGAACAAGTTAATAAGCCTCCGGGGTGGATAAGATGCAAATAGGGTCTCCTTAACAGCGCAGTCAGTAGCTCGAATTATAGAGCGTCTAATGACACATGATTGATGAATGTGAAAAATGTGGAAGGATGCGGTCGTGTGCTGTTACTATGTACTATCCAGGCATTCCTCTGGAGGGATGGAGGAACAGTATGAAAAATGGCAGCAGGGAAAGACGGTGTCTAGGTCAAGATTCGAATCCTGCACCTCCCGAATATGAATTAGAGCGTTATGGTCAAAGCCAGCTAGTTAGAAAATGCAAGGAGGTTATTTACCAGTTGAACGACTATCAGCTTTTGAAAAAGGACTCTGTATCATGAAGTTAAGTATTATTTTGCCTGCTCTTATTCTGTTTTACGTGGTTATGTAACAGGAATGTTTCGTCGGACGAAGAAATATACTGTAATCATAAGGATCTTATGTTTCATGCATAAATTCGTTACTTGTTGCAGGGAAAATTTCCTACTCGTCTTTTTTATTTTTACGCAGAATCTACAATCTCTCACTTCTCTAATCGCTTATATGATTTCTCATGGCTTCAGAAACTCTCCTGGACCGCCTCTGTGGTTTAGTGGTCAGAGTTCCTGTCTACAGATCCTCAGGTCCCGGGTTCGATTCCCGGCGCTACTAGATTTTCTGAGAAGTAATGGGTCTGGAACGGGGTCCATTCAGCCTCGTGAGGATAACTGAGGAGTTATTTCAAGGAAACAGCGGTTCCGGTCTAGAAAACTGAGATTAACGGCCTTTGCAAGGAAGAACTATATGAATATATTTCATATTGTCACGTGACTGAGTGATCATAGACGGAGTTCGGATTGATAATTGGATTTGTTGAACACTTACTGATTGTAAATATAGGTAACTATAGTGCTATCGCTAATTCACACACTGTACAATTCAATACAGCATGCACTAGTCTGTTCTCAACTTTCTGTGTCTTCACCAGTTGTCAGGAAACGGCTTCCAGCCCCATTACCTGACAACTTCCGGGTTCAGCGCCTTCTGTCCTAGCTGGCTGGTGGCTATCTCACCTCCCAACTAGGTGTCGCCTGGTCACAAGCTTTAACAAGAGCTATTGCGCATGCCCTTACGGCTCACTAACCGTACTCCCTAACCGCCGCCTCAAGACTGCCTGGCATCAAAGTCAAAGTCAAAGTTACATTACGGCTGGCGGATTTACCGCCAATCAGTTCACCTTTGCGCGAAGCCCATTGAGGTCCACGACTAGAGTTTTTATTTCAACTGAACCCTTGCGGTCATAGTCTTTATGTAACATCTCTGACGACAAGATGGGTTTCTCTCTTATGAATATGCTTGGCCTTTCGTCAAGCGTAGCCTACGTATTGCACTTATAGCATGTTATTGAAAATGTTGCTTTCTGCACTATATATAAGTCCTCTATCAGTGTAGGCTTTGCAGAGCATACCACGCTTATCTTACGTATCTTATGCTACAACGGCACCTTAGTCACTTGAACGGTCGTAAGCTTGACCACCGCCAAGTTTAAGCCTCATATATTTTCTATGTCTGGGTTCGCCTAGTTCTATACCGCGAATGTTTATTCTCATGATTTTGTATGACTTTTGCTTGTTGCCTGACCAATATTGTTATATAATACTATACAGAGGGAAGGTTGAAAGCCGTGTGCAAATCGCGGAGGGGTGTGCACCTTGGAAGACTGACTGGCTCCCCCCCTCCAGCAAATTGCTTCTGGCCATCACTATCACAGCCGTTCTTGGTCTTGGGCCCCGTCGGGACCCATGAATATTTTTTTTCTTCGCAGACTCTTAAGTATTTCGAAATGGGGCGTCTTCTTCGACGACAGGAGGGGTCTGTCTGCTACAGATCACCTCCCCACTATTGGGGAGTGATCTGCCAGTGAATGGCTAACCAGCCCACTCCAGTAAATTTCCGCTGGTCCTTGCTAGCATGCTGATTCTTGTTTGCGAGTCCTACGGGAGTCATCACTGATTCGCTTTAAAGTCAAAGTTACTTTACTACTGGAGGTTTCCCGCCAATCAGTTCGTCTTGGCGCTAGGCCCCTTGAGATCCACAACTAGAGATTTTTCCAATTTAGCTCGTGTACCGACAGTCCTTGTGATATGGCCTCGGAACGGACCTAACAGAAAACACAGCTTCCAACAGTTTCTCTCTTGTTTCATGACATCACTATCAGCGCGGACTCCATAGAAAATGCCGTTCCCAGCCGTACTCCCGTTGGTCACGTTGCTCGGCGTGACGTATTCCCTTGTTATGTCACTGTTTACTGTGCCATAACCTAGTAACGGACGTCTCTTCTGGTTGAATTATTCCCGCTTTCAGCTGATATGCTATAATGTTAATGAAAAAGTCCAGGCTTTACGATCGAAATTAGAGAATTGGGGCCCTCGTCTCAACCGTAAAGACTACTTTTCTTTCACAGTAGTTCCCAATTTCGTAAGCACGGTCAAGGAAGGAATACAAGAGGAAATTACTGAAGAACTGAGAAAAAATATATTTACGAGATCTTTCTCAGCAACTGGAAAAGTATTTTCGACTCATTGTGTGGCTCAGAAATCCCTTTGTAAATATCGCACAAATTGAAGAGAACGCAGTAAGCTTTCCATCAAAATATATCGACAGTTTTGGGGGACTCGGATCGGATGGGTCGCCAAATTAATATTCAGCAAGAAACGTTTGGCTGCACATACGGTCTGAATATTTTGGAATAATAATAATTTTGCGACAGCTCGTTGCAGCGAATTTGGATTCTGAGTCTTTAAAATTAAAAGAAGAGAAGTAGGCTAGATGTGAAATCAGATTTGAAGCTACAACTATCCAAGCTGGGACTAGACGTTCCAATATTAACGTTATCTCAAAATAAGCATCATTTGTCGCATTAACTAAATAAACATTAAATATCCCTGTAAGATTTGAGGCTTTCACGGCGGTGACTATGAAGAAAGCAGTCTTCTGGGATTTGGCACCGTGTATATGTGGTGTTAACCGACGTTTCGGAGGAACGTATCGCCTCCATCTTCAGGGTAGAAGAAAAAGTATAAGAAATCTGCAAGCGACAAGACCGTGAGAACGGTAAAAGCAGACTGCTGATTTCTTATACTTTTTCTTCTACCCTGAAGATGGAGGCGATACGTTCCTCCGAAACGTCGGTTAACACCACATATACACGGTGCCAAATCCCAGAAGACTGCTTTCTTAAATATCCCTGAATAATATTTGCAAGTTTTGTTTGTATTTGTTATTATTTGTTACTCAAAGCTGATTTGCAGTCTGCCGATAATAAAAAAGTTATCTAAGATTTTTAGCTCTCAAGGCGCTAAAATCTTGTTGGGCACTCAGAAGTGTCAATGTCGAAATAAAATCCAACGTTGACATGACTGATCTCCCGAGAAGAGTTTAGCACGTTAGAAAAGTTCCTTGCTACTCGTATGTTATTACCTATTACTATGAATGATTTTGTATTTATTTATTAAAATAAAATATGACAGCAAATAAGGAGCCGGGATAGCGTAGACGATATAGCGACTGGCTACGGGCTGGACGACCAAGGGGTCGGAGTTCGAGTCGTGGTAGGGTCAAGAATTTTCTCTCCTCCAAGTCGTCCAGGCACGTCCTGGGCCCACCCACCCTCCTATCCAATGGATAGTGGGGGATCTTTCCAAGGAGGGCAGCTGGGGCATGAAGCTGACCACTTACCTCCAACTAGTGCCAAACAGAATGTAGATCTATACATCCACTCCCCCATACGCCTTCATGACGTAATGCTTAATTAGATAAGCACAGGAACAACTTTGCCTTTGCTTTATGACAGCAAATATAAGTTTGGTAATTTATTAAATTTGAAAAATAAAGAAATCTGCTTTTTTTTCTTAAATAAAATCAAAATTGTAACTTTGCATTATAATTCCAAATTTTGAAGAAAAATGCTTAATTGTGTGCGAAGAGGCTCTTCTTTCAGAAGTTTTGTTCTTCCAAAATAAATTCTTTCCACCCCCCACAGCTAAGTGGTCGGCGAAACAGGGGTCTGTAGAATAAAAAGTTAAAGAACCACTGTGATAATGTACATCGTATATATTTAATGACCTACGTGTAAAACAGTGCAGCTCTGTTCCTTATCCGCGCAGTATACCAGTATCAGTCTCGATTTTAGGGGGTAAATGCAAGGGGGCGGGGGGAATAGTTATAACTAAGAAATGTTCTATTCTTTCTTCATCAAACGACACCAGTACAGTAAGATCTAAAAGTTTGTGACGATGGCACATTAGTACAAATAATTATGTTTTTGGACATTGTCCATTATTTTGTCTTTATCTAAAAGCCGTCCTGTTTATTTTTCAAAACACAACGTTTCGGAGACTGGAGACTCCGTCTTCAGGTAAAAGCTACTCAGTTGGGCCCAATCGATAGAGTTAGTTCCTTGTTGCTAGGCAACAACACAGTATAAACGTTACCGCGTCAACGAATAAACAAAATTGTTGGACGCATCTTTTTCAATGTGTCATCTGTCGAATCAAGGAAAATAGGCAATTAGTTCTTCCCAGAACATCTTGTTATATTTAATTCACATATAAAAACAGGGACTGGCATAATATTTCAGAAGGAGTGTTAACAGTTTAAAAGAGCCACGCAGAACTCGCGAGCCACAGTTATGTCATTTCTGCTATATAGATTATACACTGATTTTTTTTTTTTTAGTTTTTCCATCGTCCGGAATTCTAGGTAATAGAGGACACGACGTTTCGGAAACTGGATCTGTTTCCATCTTCAGGTGAGAAAGGAAGACACCTACTTTAGTCCAGTGATTCAGATTAGCTCTTTCTAAGGGGCCCAACTGAGCAGGTGTCTTTCTTTCTCACCTGAAGACGGAAAAGGATCCAGTTTCCGAAACGTCGTATCCTCTTATTACCTAGAATTCCGGATGATGGAAGAAGTCCAAAAACCCAGTAATTCTGTGTGCCATCCACCATCGTCAGAACCCTTTAGAACAGCGCTGTCCAACTTTCTTATGTACTCGGGCACAATTCACTGATGCCTAAGGAGGTGCGGGCGCCACCACACTACTACTACTACTACTACTACTACTACTACTACCAATAATAATAATAATAATAATAATAATAATAATAAAATTTTTCGAAAATATTTAACAGTACTCAGACGTTCAAAAATGTCTCTTGTCTTACAGTTTGAATTAATATTAAAAACCGGCTCAATTATGTGGTTACGGAGGGCGCCAGAAAAATATATCGAGGGCCCCGCGCAGGACACGGCTGCTTTAGAATATAATAAATTATAGAGTATTAAATTTCGTAGCCTGTAATCCGCAAGCGAACCATACCGACCGAGCGACCACCGTTTGTCGGTGAAGTTAGTGCCAACTTTTGCGGATAGAGGGTGTCACATGATCAGCGCAACGGATCCCCATGGCCGTTAATCTCGGTTTTGTAGACCGGGATTATACAGTATTGCAGTTCTGAAATTCGACAGCTTGGATATAAGAGCCAGCTAAAATGTGTACGTTTGTTACACGTGACTGCCGAACTCCGATCTGAGCTATACACAGTTTTCTTCTGTTTCAGTCATCAGCTCAGTGGCCTACTGGCTGTTTGGCTTCGCGCTGGCTTATGGAGAAGGTAACTCGGTGATTGGTTATACTCACTGGGCTGGAATTGGGATTGATTATGGCAAGATGGCTAATTGGTTCTTCCAATGTATATTCGCCGCTACTGCTGCCACGATCGTGTCTGGAGCCGTGGCCGAAAGGTGCAACTATATTGCCTACATTACGTACAGTTTCGTCATATCAGGTACACTTATGAATGCATCATGTCATTTAAGTTATTCTAAGTAACAACTGGGTTGCAGATTAACCAGTGTATCGTCCTGTCAACGTACGAGGGGTTTGCGTGACGAAAAATAATGGGTTCTGGATTGAATGATTAGATTTACTGGCGCTTCTGTTACAATTACAACCAATCATAACAGCTCACAGTTAATGACTGTCTAAGATTCACTCCATTCCTTACTGGACTGCGTCTTCTCTTCCGCTGTGACTGACTTGGTTCTGATTTACGAATCGGTCACTTCTTCAGCTTCCGTTGTCCGCTCGTTAACACTCCACAGCTGAACACTCGACTTCTCACCAATGAACTGAAGCTGAATCATTGAGCTCTCTTGAACTGAACTGAATTCTCAGATGTCGGCTCCTTTCCGACTGGGCCGTTCTTCTCTAAACGGATCCTTATGTAGGAAAATGTCTGTCTGTTGTCACGGAAACATGCTTACCGAACCACTAGCTAGCAATGGACTTCCGCGTCTGTTCGTTACTGCGGGAAGGTGTTTTTGGCGAACCGATCACTAGCAATTGACTCCCGCGTCTGTTCGTTGTTGCGGGAAGGTGTTTTGGCGAACCGTTGGCTAGCAACGGACTTCCGCTCTGGCCTCATTATACCGGCTTTCAGGCATCATGTCACAATACCATTATGAATCATTGGCAATGGACGTGCAGAAGACAAAATTCTTGACCCTACCGGGATTCGAACTCCGACTCCTTGGTGGTCCAGCCCGTAGCCAGTCGCTACACCCACTGCGCTATCCCGGCTCCTAAATTCTACTTTAACCATCATAAATTAAGGCAGCAAACTTAACTTGAGATGATCTAACCGTTATCAGAACCTATGATAACCAGCCGAATATCCAGCGGCGCAACTTACAACAGATCAGCTTAAAGAGCAAGGTGGATTATGTAGATGCAAATGGGCTGCAGGAATCTTAGAAACGTACATGAGGCCAACAATGTCGTTACTAACGCTGACGATTCGGAATCAAGAAATATCGAATATTTTTTAGAATAAAATGGAGAATGCCAAAACCACAGAGAAGCAAAAGAAAAGGGGGGGGGGGATTGGGTTGACGCCTAAACCCACGGCCGCATCATCTTTATTGTTTGCTGTTTAACTTATTTACTGGCTGACGCCTCAATCGACGCCTGCGCTGAACTTCGATCCGACAGCGACGGTGACAACGAAGTAATGTACTTGCGATAGTGCATGCATCTACGACACGTGATAATAAAAAAAAAAAGTCAGGAAGGAAAGGAGCCTGAAAACTGCAGGCAATTTACATCAAGGCTGAAACACGAACAGACATTTTTTCCAAAAGGGATCTAAAGAAATTCTATAAATTTGGTTCTTATTAAGTTATTATTGCTCTAGAAAGTAGAGAGTCTGTGTAATTTCAGGCTTTGTGTATCCTCCTGTAACTCACTGGGTCTGGACAGAAGAAGGCTGGCTGTATAAACTGGGCTACGTGGACTTCTCTGGTTGCGGGCCGATCCATCTCATTGGAGGAGTCTGCTCATTCTTCGGGGCTCTCTTCCTGGGACCCCGACTCGGAAGATTCGAGAATAAATTTAATAGCTCAGAGAAGGAAGAACTAGTGGGGCACTCAGTCCCGGTAAGCACACTTGCATTATCTTGTCAATACACACCATCCTACCAAGAATAAACTGTTGAAAGATACTCGAAGATTACTCTCACGTGTATGAGTGTGACTATAGATAGGTTTTTGACTGATGATAGGATTTATTAGAGTTTTTGATATAACGTGTGACTACGTTTCACATTTAACTGTTATACACACACACTAGTGTCCACAGTCACGTTTTCACTGCCGTTACTTGGTAGCGTGTTTAAACGGCGGACGTTCCTCTTCCTGTGGGTTCCCGAACGGTTCGCGACCTCAGCTACCTGCTTCTAACAGCAACAGCTCACAACGACTGAACTGCAGCAGTCGTCAATCTCACTCATTAACTCCTCACTCACTGACTTGTTCCGCTTATAACATCTCGGCAAGGACCGAATAGAAAACACCTTTTCTCTATTGCTGTTTATGGACCTCTGCTTAGTAACGGTCGTTGTATAGTTGCTTATTTCTCGGTAGTTGCCTTGCAACGGGTCTACATGCCATAGTATTATTTTCTGGTATGTGACGTTGTGTAGCCCGTTACTTAATGAACCACACGGTATCACATTCGGAAGATGGTAATCTTCGCAGTCACGGATATGAGAAAAATCAGATCAAATAAGAGACCACTGATATTGCAAATGTCAAGTTTTCGTGAATGACAACTTATGTTCAGACTACCGAAGTTACCTGAAGAGGATAATTTTACCTGTAAAGACGTCTTTCTACAGCTCACAGGTATTGGCGGAATGATCCTTATAGCAGGATTTCTGGCTTTCAATGGCGGGTCCATTGGTTCGATGTCAAAACCTGGGGACCAGTTTGTCATCGCTCGAGTCATTATCAACACGATTCTGGGAGGCAGTGGTGGGAGCATCGTAATGCTGGGGATGTGCAAACTTGGATTTGGCGGGAAATCGGCCTGGTCCTTCAGTCTCACACTGAATGCAGCTCTAGCTGGCATGGTGCGTATTCGGCAAACTTGCACAGATAAATGTTACAAGATACATGAAGCTGTGTCCTGTACTTCTGACCCTCACAGACTAACAGGAACATCAGATAGTGATTTTATTTGTGAAAGAGTCTGAAATATTGAGATGAGGTTAGGTCTAACACTGCCGATTGTCCAGTAGGTCTAGCCTTAATTATTAGGCCTTACTTTACAAAGTATAAGATGAAGCTTTATATGGAGAAGTGCCTATGGACAAGGGAATGAACCTTCTGGGTACGTGAGAAGTAAACGTATGCTTGTCTGCCACCCAGTTTCAGTGCTTAAACTGTTGAATAGGTTTTCATAAAGTCCCATATGGATTCTTCCAGTAAAACTTGCCAAGCCATCTGGATTCTCTGTCTTATTGGTGCGCAAAAAAGCCCGGTTTACGTGAGGCTATAGACTGACTTTTCCAGATATCCCATACACGGTTTCGCAGACATTATTGAAATGCGACATGAGCGCTTTCTGAAGGTAAAGTTATCCCTATGCTTAACAAATTAAGCACTACGCCATGATTACGTAGTCGTATGCGGGATGGATGCCGGTCACGGTAGCCGAGCGGTCTAAGGCATGCACTGTCTTCGCTCGCTCGGAAACCGCGATCGTGGGTTCGAATCCCACTCAGGGCATGGATGTTTGTGTGCGTTTTTCTGTGTTTGTCTACAGATAGAGGCCTAGCGACGAGCTGATCACTCGCCCAAGGAGTCCTACCGTATGTGTAAGATCTAGTAAACCGAAGTAAAACGGAGAGTTTCATGGAGGTAGGCCTAGGCCCAAATTGGAGCTGTAGCGCCACAGGAAAAAAAAATGAGGGATGGATGTATAGATCAACGTATTCTTGACCTCGACACTAGTTGGAGATGAGTGGTGAGCTTCACGCTCCGGCCGCTTTACCCTCGGAGAAAGATTCCCTGGTGCCCATTGGATAGCAGGCTGGGTGAACCCCAGCTCCGGTCTGGACGCTGTGGACAAGAGAAAATTCCTACCCCTACCGGGACTCGAACCGTGACCCTTCTGCCGTCCACTCCGTAGCCAGTTGCTATACAGACTGAACTATCCCGGCTCCCGGTCAAGGGTGTAAGGGTGATAAATGGATTAAATTGGTTGGGAATGGAATCCAGTAACGGGCTTTTGTGAACACGGTGGTAAACCTGCTGGTAATTCTTTGACAAATCAAGCAATTGCGCCTTCTGAAGCAGGACTCTACTCCATGGAGTTCGTTGAGTGATGAAACAGAATATAATTCTTGCTATCTCACCATGACGTCACTAACCACAGTCTCCATCTGCCAGGTGTCCGTGTGTGCTGGAGCTGACGTCATGGCCATGTGGGCAAGTTTCGTGTCCGGAGCCCTGATGGCGCCGCTTTACCTGGGGATTCACTACGCCGTGCTGTGGATTAAACGTGAGTACCACTTTCAGGCCATCTATAGACATGCTTCCCACAACTATAGGATGTAATTACTCGTATCAACGGACCACTTAAGCAATACGCACTAAAATATTAGTGCGGAAATCGGCGAATTCTGAAGGGAAAAAGAATCAGAATGTTTCATATCTGACTCCAGCTAAACACTGAGACATAAATTAAAATATATGAAGACTGTTCTGAACGAATGAATAGAGACTGCTCATAGTCGCTGAGGCAAACTTCCCAACGACTTCCTTCCGCTAGAATTTCATAGGCCCTATTGGAATCACTGCATCAACATGTCCTTGACGCCTCTAACATTCATCTACGGCCCTTCAGTGATTTATTGAGAGGGGCCGAACACGGCCGAACATGCGAGCGGGTTTCATTTGATCGACCCTCACAATCCACCAAGCCGAATGCTTATCCATACTTCTCGAAACCATAATAAAATTTCATGATATGAATGTTTATGCCTACACATGTATTTACTTTGCATTTTGCCCACACAGGCGTAAAGACGGAGTACACCGTAACATTTATTTAAACTAGAATGCTCTAAAATCACGTCCCATGCAATTACGCTTACAAATTGTCAGTGTCGTAACAGAGATTCCATTACTGTATTGCATGGTTGTCAGGGGCGGCTCGTGTATATGCACTGCGGAACTGCAGCGCCCCCCATTTCCACATGATATTATCGATAACATTTATATAATGAGTCCTTTTTTCTTTAATTCTTTCTTTATACTTGTACAATACAATATATAATCCTTAAGCTTAATGTCAGTAGCCAAATCTTTGTATGGAACTGTGCGCTTCTGGACCAGCACCCCCACTAATTTTAGCTACGAGCCGCCACTGGTGGTTATTATTCTAATATTTTAACATTTTAGAAATAAAACCTGCGGCTAAGCTCACAGTATATAAATAAATTAAGCGTAATGTCAGTATGTACCCAGACCTAAAACAAACTCCGTGGTTTTAGTCCGCAAGCGAACTATACAGACGAAGCGACCGCCGCTTGTCGGCGAAGTTAGTGCCAACTTTAGCGGATAGAGGGTGTCGCGTGGTCAGCGCAATGAATCCCAACAGCAGACCTCGAGTTATGATATTTGTCGAGTTTATTTTACACGCTTAAGATCTGCCATTGGTAACAACAGTTGACTGTCTCTGCCTTCTGTGATTGACTGATTTGCCTCCGAGTCAGCTCTCACATTAGCATCGACATACCTCTGAGCCAGTACAGGCCGACCTCGCTGGCTGAGTCGGGACAGATGGTAAGCACCAGTACCGGTAGGGTATAGAGACTGGTAGATCATAGGGGGACGCACAATAGATCAAACTGGTCGAGGTGCATGGGGAAACCCACCCCCTCTAATAACAATAACAACAACAACAACAACTCCGCAGTGCCCCGGGATCCAGTAATATTGAATTATTCTCCCCGCGATTCCAGCCTCAACATATGAGCAACGTGCGATGCGGTCTTCATTGTAGATGTGTTACTAATTCCTTTTAGCACGCTTTCAGAGTCTGAGAAAAATCGCGAAATTTTGCTCCGAGTCTATTTTTTGGATGATATCTAGTGTTTCGCCAATTGCTAGTGCTTTCGCTGTGAATGTGGATGCTATCCTAGCTATCCTGTATTTCCAGTTAATACCATCACTTATACTATCGACGCAAATCTTACGAATGGTTTGTTTTCCATTTTTGAGCCGTCCGTGGCGAAACATTTACTGGTTCTCATTTTTTATTTATTTTAGATTCCTTATTGAGATCTGCTGCTTCCTTAATGTGTTTTTCCCACATCCAACATGCCCTGATATCGTACAAGTGGCTTTCGTTTGTGTAGTTGAAGGCATGCTATAATGATGAATCTGACATAACTGCTGGTGACATCTAACATTCCACTTCACAGTTGATGATCCGCTAGATGCCGTAGCTGTTCACTTCGGTGGCGGATTCTGGGGTCTTCTGTCTGCGTCGCTGTTTGGCAATGGAGGAATAGTGTTTGGCGCCAGCTACGAGTCCGGCTTGGTAATGGAGTCCAGCAGAAGCTACTCAATAAAGTATCATTTCCAGCGCACGTCACAGATTCACACATTAATACCGCATCGATACAAGAAACCGTAACAGAATGTAAACTTTCTGCTTACCATGGTTGTAAGACATGACATGGCGTGTTGTAAAATAAGGGAGAATATTTTCTGCATTTGAGTCGTAACACCCAACTAATTTCATAATTCAGACAAAACATTACTATACGATTAATGCATCATTGCCAAAGATACAGTATCAGGCAAATGAGACAAAAATGTAAGCAGTTTAGAGGTTTCACAATTCAAATTTGAGAGTTAGGAAGACAAGTAAAACATAAAAGGCAATCAAATTACACTTTTCGACAACGGTCACAAACTGAATGACATGACGTGTACGTAAGACTTGCTCTGAAATGTAGCGAGCTCAGATAACCAATACAATAGTGAGTGTCAAAGTTCGAAGGCAGACTGGTATTGACAACAACAATGTTCTGTTGCCAGATGTGTATAGTAGCAATTGAGTAAATTTATCCGTTTTCCAGGATACGGCTACCGCGGTGCTTCTTGACTTTAACACATGATCAATCGATGAGGCATCATCCTTAACACCCGCCCGCACTCAACTTTCCTCTTGCTTATACAGTTATGTACCTACGGATCTATCATGCCTCCATAATTTTCACTGCTTGATGGCACCCTCTGACCATGCCAAACTGGTAGATTGTATTTAGTGCATTTTATCAACGATACAGCTATGCTAAACGTACCACAACAGTGCCATCACTCACATGTCAACTCAAACCAACTAGACATAAATGAGAGTGCTTATAATAATTTATGTCCGCCAACATTTCAGTGCTGCCAACATCAATTTTGAGGTAAACTGAGTTGCCTAAACGTTCCCTCTCACTTTTTTCATATGGCTGGTGATACAGACAATAATGTCATATTCTGACTGACACAAACATCAGTAGGCCTAGGTGGTCGCATTCTTGACGAAGTTTTCCAGTGACTCACATGTATGATGATAAAGTAAAGGATGTCATGCATGGCCTGCCATTACTCAACGATTTATCATTTTCACTAAGAAGACTGGAACGGATGTTTTCTATAATGTGGTATGTCGAATCACCAACGGCTTTCTTGGAAGTTTTTATGCTTACTTAAATTTATGAAAATGCAACCTAGTGAAAGTCTCCTTAATGGAATTTCAACAAAATCTGTGACACGGTCTAAGGGATAAATGAAATTAACTTATGACCTCATGCGAATTGGGCTTTATTACAGATGGGTATGGCCGAAAATTGGCCGGTCACGGTAGCCGAGCGGTCTAAGGCATGCATTGTCATCGCTCGCTCGGAAGCCGGGATCGTGGGTTCGAATCCCACTCAGGGCATGGATGTTTGTGTGCCTTTTTCTGTGTTTGTCTACAGGTAGAGGCCTTGCAACGAGCTGATCACTCGCCCAAGGGGTCCTACCGTATATGTAAGATCTAGAAAAACCGAAGTGAACGGAGTGAACGCCTAGGCCCACTGGGGCTGTAGTGCCAAGGGGAAAAAAAAATGGCCGAAAATCGACATCACCCAGTAACTTCTAATGAAAGTCTCCCGTGTCTAATTTTAAGAAAAACCGTTCAATGGTTCATGCGCTGATACTAGGTGACAGGCAGACGAAGAGACATGACCTTCACATAGGGCTTTCTTTATTTTCAGCTGCTGTGGCACAGAATTGTGGGAGCATCTGTAATAATATTGTGGGGGTCTGTGTGGTCCTGCTTGATGTTCGGACTTCTGAAACGTAGCGGGAAACTCCGCGTTACCGAGGAAGAGGAATTGAAAGGTGAGTGATTAATTCTATTATGGACTTATTAAGGCGGTGTTTTCTTACGATATTCATACTATATAAAGCAGGAATATTCAGCCGACAGCATGTGGTCCATGAACCGCGGGTGTCCTATTCCCCAGCAACGTATTTACGCTTTCATCTTCTTCAAACATGATGGCGAAATTGGTCGGAAAATCTTTACGATAAGTGCTTCTACATATTTCGTTGTATGTGTTTTATTACTTATTTTATTATATTATTTAAGAACTTAACAAATTACTGAGTTATTGCCCTCCATATTAGAGGCTGTCTTCTCCGTCCGCAGTTTAAGGACGCTAAATGCAATGGTGAGAAGGGATCATCATAACACCGAATAAGACCTATTTGAATTTTTGGAAATTAGACCGCGCGGCCACTGTGATCGGCTTCCAAGTTCTATTACCTAAAATAATTGTAAAACTCTACATTAAGCGGCGGTTATCACTTCCACCTCACAAATTTGTGGCTTTTGTTCAATGGCTCTTCCGGCCCATTCAGGGCCCAAGCCTCTTTTTCAGTTCCGTAATCATTTTTCACAGACGGCAGGACTCATTAGCCCGTCGAAACGCCACTACCTAAACACAGGACAACACAAACACAGAATAAACGCATACACACATAAAACATCCATGCCTTAAGTGGGATTCGAACCCACAATCCCGGCTTCCGAGCGAGCGAAGACAGTTCATGCCTTAGGGGGCCCATGCACGTACGAATCTGGCTCGGCAGTCCGACTCGACTCAGGTTCCATTGAACCAAACTCGTCCGTGTGTGGGTCGCAAAATTGGAGTCAGCTCATGCGTTTGTGGTGAAATTAACCCTAGCCCGTCTCCCGAATCATGCGCGGCTACTCTGACCGGCATGCTGGTATTCTTGACTGTAGGAAATTACAAAGCGCAAGTTTCCAGATTCCATCAAAATACTTCCAGCGGTTTTCGAGTTGATATATTCGGATAACCAGCCCTATATGGTTCATTTTGTGGCCATCGTGCCAAGAATGCATAGTAATTTATGTCGTGAAGTCTCCTACATTATCAGGCGGATACCTGCCACTCGGCGCTACAGCCCTGGGTGAGCCTTGGCCTCCTCTACAACCAGTCTCCACTGCTCTCTATTCTTCATCTTCTCTATCCATCCTTTCACCTTCATCTTCGGTCGTTTTCAACATTGTCTAGCCATCTAATCCTGGATCTTCCTCTTCTTCTTTTGGAATATAGCCTTCCTTTTAACATTCTCTTTGGCATTGCATTATCTTCCATTCTTTATACATGTCCCAACCATCTTATTCTCTGTGACTTGATAAATCTTACTATATCTTCTCCTTTCAGTAATGTGTTTATCTCTTCATTGTATCTTATCCTCCATATACTATTTTCCATCACTGGTCCGTATATTTTGCGTGTTATTTTCCTCTCAAACATTCTCAGTGCATTCTCTTCTGTCACTGTTAAGGTCCATGTTTGTGCCCCGTGTGTAGCAACAGGTCTTGTTAATGTTTTGTGTGCTTGTAGCTTTGCTGTACTAAGATTTGCGAAGTAAGCCCTGTTTCCAGCTTGTATCCTTAACACAATTATCATTTCTATTGCCATTATTGATCATATTGTCGGGTGGATATACACGTACATGGAAATAATAATAATCGCACTTGACTTACCTACTAATGCCTCCGAATAGAATAAGTATCTTATCACTAAGATAAATTAAAACTCCATAGATATAAAGTAGTAATTTTTACAGCTATGCTATAAAACATTCACAGTACTAGCTAAATCACATGTCCTTCTCCAGGTTTATCATAGAACAAACTTTACTGAAAAAAAAANACATAACTGTCAGCTCAGATTTACATTCGAAAACTTCTTTAATAAAAAAGTATGAACAGTAGCAGGGTCCTTAGGTATCTGAACTGACACATGGGAACCCGCGCACTGCGAGAAACAGCACTGCATTCACTTTCTAAATATGTAAGGATGTGACATCACTCATCTTTTTTATTATTTACCGCCATCGCGCTGCATGGTAATAACGCTTGTAACTACCAAGAAGATCGCTCTATGCATTAAACGGCATATAGCTTCCTATCGGTGGACGTACACTGCAAAATTCTGCGCTGAGACCACAGAAGCTAGGAAAATGAGGTGGAATGTTGGTGGGTGGGTGGGGTAAGCGGAAGAAGCAAGTTTTATTGCTGCTGGGATAACCAAGTGAACAGCGTCTAATATGTACCCTGTTATTGTAGTGAAGTTTAGTTCTTGGGCTGGGATCAGTATTACATACCACAACTGCATTATTCACTGGTGAGGCAATGGTTTTGCTGGGCAGACAGTCCCAAAGGTGAATGCAGAAGGATTTTATATTATATAGATGATTAAGCTCTTCAGAAACTGTGAGGCATCGGCTGAGCGACACTGCCAACCAACCGGGTCCTTGAGACGCTACCAGCTACCCAATAATTTCCCAACAATTTATGGAATCCAAAGGTTAATTACTCTGTTCACAAGAGCCCGCTACTGGTCCCTATCCTAAGCCAGATTAATCCAGACCACCTCATCCTATTTCCTTAAGATCCATTTTAATGTTCTTTCCCACCAACGTGTAGGTTTTCCTAGTGCTCTTTCCTTCTGGTTTTCCCACCAAAACACTGTATGCATACCTCTTCTCCCAATGCAAGCTACATGCTTTGCCCATCTCATCCTCCCTGACTTGATCAATCTAATTATACTTGGAGAAGAGTGCAAGTTATGAAGCTCCTCATTGTGTAGTTTTCTCCTAGCCCCTCCTCTTTCCAAATGTTCTCCTCAGCACCCTGCTCTCATATAACGTGTATGTTCCTCCCTTACGTCAGAGACGAAGTTTCACGCCCATACAAAACCTCGGGTGCCACTTTGTTAATTAGACTGATCTGCCCTGCAGGTTTGGATATTGCAATGCACAATGAACCAGGTTACCCTCTGAAAGGCTGGTTCATCCCACCTCAGTTCTCCCTCTATTCTGAGGCCGAGGCTTTAGTGAAGCCTGACATGGAACCTTTAGCTAGACCTGCGGTGGAACCTTACGTGGAAGTCATGCCGAAGCCTGAAGCAGAGAAGGTGATGAACTCCGACTCTGATACCTCCAGAAGAACCTACAACAAATCTTCGATAAGGCCCAAGTCTGAGAGCGAGGCCGACAGATACTTCCGACGTTGATCGGCTCGACGTATCGCTGGTAGAGGTGTCAGAATTATCCACTGTCATCACCACGTGTACATATCAAAACTTTTATTTATGACTTCACTATCTTATTTACAGTTCCCATGGATGGCTATAAATTTCTAATCATGATAGCGTGCAGGTATTTCAGAACACTGACATGAGACGGGACAGCTCTAAAGTGACTTGGTACGATTTGCAGAAAGGGTTTCGGTTCCTAGTTTGGTTGTGGCGAGCATCCAGTTTCTCATTTCCACTGGGTAAGGCTGTAAAGTAGGCCATTCATCTGCATTCCGTGCAGAGGCTGAGCTCATTAGGCTCTGTCAGTATCTCAGACTATTCAGCATCGATTTATAGGAAGATTAAGAAAGATGTATTGGAAAGGAAGTGAAAAGAATCTGGTGTGGCCTCTTTCAAGATACTATCCCAGGATTCGCTTGGAGTTATTGGGAAAATTCACGAAAAACCTCAGTCAGGATAGTTGGTATCACGGCTGAGATTCTAACCTGGTACCTCTTGAATACAAAACCGATGCGTTAATGCCTGAATAAGCCTGCTCGGAAAGAATGCTTGGAGCTTTACTGCCACTCCCTCTTATTCCTTCACAATTTGGTGCTTAAACACAGGGACAACTTCACCTTGCCATTCAGCCCAAACTGATTTGGGGGAAGTCAATTCGAAACTCAAGATTGTGGTTATGGAAACAGGGCGGCGACTGAAGTGTTCACTACACTTGTCGTAAAGTCCTCGTGCCCATTGGCTGTGTTACATATCTTACTGCGTTTGCTTCTGTGCGGCATATGCGCTGTAGCCCACATTTTGACAATCCTGTTTCTCTGATATATACATTATTATTTTCTCCTTGATACCTGCATTCCGCCGGTGATCTAGTCTTGTAAAGGTTGTAGGAACCCAATTTGTGTTACTTCCAGAACTTTGGCACCGTTTCCTAAATACATAATCTCACTTCATATTTGGAATTTTTTTTACTGTAATATATACACGTACTTTTATATTTGTTGCTGATAACATTTCTTTGCCAGAATTTCTCTGAATGATGCCATTTATTTTACTGTAAAATTGTCATCTGATTTCCATATCCCTTCTGAGGTCTCAGATAAGCTATTCTGAATACTCAAATTATAATATTTTTGCGATAATTTTACTATTTTATGTATTGGACTTGGTTCATCCTGGTCTGTCACACTATTAATAGTATAAAAATTATTAACGCCGTCCAGTGTGATTGATAAATGTTTTGTTATTTAATCTTTCATCCTTTACATGTTTCGGTCGGAGCGACCATCTTCAGAAGGATATTGTCAGTACATAAGGAAACTACTATTACAATGCCATTTGTCATTATCAGTACTTGCAGAAATTACTATTACAATGTCATAGATATAAAATATTATTCTGTAATAATTACTACGATGTGCATTACTTTGTTAAAATATTTCTAATTTATTATAATTAGTCTATTTATAAAGTATTGTTAAAAAAGGTTAAGTTAAAATCTAGAAGCAACTTGGTTCGTGTCCTTCTTACTTCTTCGCTTTAAAGAATTTAGAGTAATTTTAACAAACTCACAACGCTATGCCCTTCATGGCTTGTTACAGGGATAGCTTTACCCTTCTACCTTTAATATAATTTTAACTCTCTGGTTGTCGTTGTAGCACATTATAGTATATTTAGTTTTTGCGATACTCTACAAATAATCATATTTATTTACAAATATGATAATTCATGTGTCATAAATTATAATTAATCCATTTGATGAACTGGTAGGCCCAATGATGTGTAGTTAGTAGCATATAATTTTTCATGTTACATGCCAACTGCATACCATTTGTATCCCTGTTTCCCAGTCTTCAAAGTTTTTATTGATGTAGCCTATATAATGAAGTGATGAAGCATAACTATTCCGTAAGCCTTGGATACAGCAATGGGTTGTGAAATTCCTTTATTTCCATATTTTACGTATATTTATACCACTGTAAATAAAATAAATTCATATTAAAGACAACTAATATTCTGCATGTAGGATTTGAGGTTTTCACAGCGGTGAGTATGAAGAACCCTATATTATGGAATATATTGCAGTGTAGTCCGTTCAAAGCAGCCGACGTTTCGAAGAAACATGTCACTCCCATATTCAGGGTCGAAGAAATCAACTTGAAGCAGGTAACAAGCACTGCTGCTTCATGCTGGTTCCTCGCTTGGCTTATTCTTCGACTCTGAAGATGGAGGCGACATGTTCCTCCGAAGCATCGTTTTTCTGGACTGCACGGCATTATATCCCAGAAGATGGGACTCTTCAACTTTCTGTATGTTTATACAATCAAAACCGTACCCCTTCGTCACGTCTCAGACCCTGATAATTAAAATTCAGTATTTGCTCCAAAACCACTGAGCCAATTTGAATATGTAATGGTGAAATTTACAGGCGTCTATCAAGGTGTCCGTTTTGATTGCAACAGAGATTTTTAACGTCAGATACTCTCACGAAATATCGGATTGTTATTGGCATTTATTTCCGTTAGCCTACGGACAAGGGACTGTGTCAGATTCTAGAACAATATTTTGGAAATCAATGGAAAATTAAAGTACGATCGTACATGAGTAAAAAAATTACTTTTAACGTTTCGGAACAGTCGTTTATGGAGACAAATACATTTGACCGTTAGATCTTTCATATATTCCTAGCGCCTACATAGAGATACGTGTAAATTAACATTAGTCTCAGACGGCCAGATCTGGCCAGTTGTTAAATTCAAACAAAAAACAAGAAGTTCTGGGTAGAACTAATAGCCTACTTTCCTTTGATACGACACGGGTCGCCTAGGAAACAATGCCTTCAACAATTCTTTGTTGTCGCGGGAAGGTGTGTATTGAGTTTTTACTTACCAACAATAGGGGGATATAAAGACACATCAACAGTCACACTCGCTCAACAATTCTTCTACTGTTAGTTAGTAAGTTAGTTA
Source organism: Cryptotermes secundus (assembly GCF_002891405.2). Taxonomy (NCBI): domain Eukaryota; kingdom Metazoa; phylum Arthropoda; class Insecta; order Blattodea; family Kalotermitidae; genus Cryptotermes; species Cryptotermes secundus. The sequence continues at coordinate 527,177 of NW_019734311.1, forward strand.
TTGGAGAGGGTGGGTTTCCCCGTGCACTTAAGACCTGTATTGGTCCATTGTGCTTCCCTCTATGATTTCTACCAGTCTCTATATCCTACCGGTACTGGTGCTTACCATCAGTCCCGCCCAGCCAGCGAGACCGGCTCTACTAGCTGAGAGGTATCTATAATGCTTCCCCCATCTACCAGAGGTATTAGAGATTGCTGTTGGGCGAGAAACGTCCGTAATTTGGCTCAGTGACCTCCTTTGGAGATATGAGGTTCTTTTTCGTGCCGTAAAGCTACGACATGGGACTCACGGCTTAAAGTCCCTCCCAGAGGACTTGTTCCCTGAATTTTTCCGCCCTTAAAAATTCGACGACCTCCGCCGGGTATTTGAACCCGCGTACTACGAGTCATGAGGTGGGAACGTTACCTCTAGACTACGGAGGCCGCTTTCTTCTACTGTTACGTGTATTCGTTGCAGTTGGAACGTGTTTACTGAGCCGTTGCCTAGCAATTAAGGGTCGGATACATTTACCTAGTTTTTGCCTAGCACTGATAGGAGGGATACACATACAGACACACCGACTGATGGGATGGGATTGAAGAAGTACGCCGTTGTAATGTGCTCAGGTGCCATGACATACATACGAAGTTTAATAAAAATTGGTTCAGGCACTCAAAAGTTAAGTGGGGAGGATTCACAGACACAGAAACAGCATGGAGATTGCACAAGCTTATATTCTTTTTCTCAGAATAAGGAAAGTAGGCTAAAAAAGTCCGTACAAGTGACTCCAGCACCTATCACATGGAAGCCATACTGGGCGTCTGCTGGCCCCACTCCATGGTCGATCTGTCTTTTCTTCGTCTCTGAGTAACTTTCCAATTCCTTGGCTTTTGTTTCATAACAGCAAGTTAATTTAAGTTTGTCGAGTGAGTTTCGTTGCGCCTGAAAAACTGAAATTCAGGTATCTATTTATCGTATTTTAAACTTTGTGTAACGTGTCTTTGTTTTTGTAATTCATTGTGAAACAAAATGGCGTAACAAGGAGGTAAACTGTGACGTCTTGCTGGATTTCGATTTTGTGCAGGCGGTAAATATGAGAACCTACAAGAGGAAAACGCCTGTAAAGTGTATACGGAGGCATGTACTGTTTTTGCTTGCTCGGAAACCTGGAACGTGGGTTCGAATCCCACACAAGACATGGATGTTTGGTGTGTGTATGCGTTTCTTCTGTGTTTGTGTTGTCATGCGTTTAGGTAGACGCCTTGCGACGAGCTGATCACCCGTCCAAGGAGTCCTACCGTCTGTAAAAATGATCGATGAAACTGAGAAATCAGCCCTGTGCTCCAAAGTGGGACCGAAATGAAAAAAAAAGAAGAATAGTTTTGGCTAAAGTTTGCAGTCTAGGAAAAGCATCTGTTTAGTACTCCTTTAATTTTACGATGCTACTGAGGTTTTGAAAAAAAAAATACTTCATAAAAGGAAGTTGGCGTAGGTTCTATATAAAACAATTTTCTAGATCGTTTAAAAGTGAGAATTAGCCTTCATCGTGCCTGATTAAAATCCCAGTAGTGGTAGCTCACTGTCCGAATCAAATGATGGCATCTAATTGAAACTCTTTCCCCTTCAATAACGAATAACTCCATCGTACATTTGAGTTATAAGGAAGTTACAAATCAAAACCCCTTCTTCTTTCCTTCTTTCATAGACAATAAACACCTTGGTCTCATGTGAGTCAGTCCTTTGTGTCAGGCCGCTTGCAAGCGCTTCGGAAATTGTTTGTACGAATATTTCGGCGATAGCGACATGATGGTAACACGTGCAAGAATCAGATTCTCAGGCTGCCTAAACTTAAGAAATCTGTCCTGAATAACTGCTGGTAGCTGAGCTGCTCTTTATGGATTTTACAAGGTATAAAGTACACAGAGAATTCTATCAGTTGGTAGTCGGTTTTGGAGCGTTCCCGTGAGATTCTACGCGCATAACTTGCAATGGGTCGGGCACCACTTCGATGTGAGCCACCTAGTGTGGGATCCGGTGTACTAGTGAGGACGTTGCGACGAGAAAGGTTAACCAAATATGTTAAGTTCTTCTCCGATGCGGAAGAATCGAAACTAGAGGAATATATACTGGCTGTCTCCAAACTGTATTATGGGCTAAGTATGAAAGATGTGAGAAGGCTGGATAACCGGTATTCTGTCAAAACAAATACAATTTTAAATGACTGGTATGATTTGCTGTCGTCATTCCTTAAATGGAAGAACACAATATCCATTCGAACTCCGCAGGCAGAAGTCTAAGTAGAGCAACTTGCTTCAGTAAACAAAATGTTGAGATGCTCTTCGCTAATTTAGGTAAAGTACACAAGTAAAAATTTCAGTGGTGAAATATTTATAATGTGGTCGAGACCACAGTAATAACCACAAAAATTAAAAAACTAAGATTCAGCAAGGAAAGTAGTGAAGCAGGTTGGAGCAGTGACGTCAGCAGAGGGAGGTTCTCTGATCATCATGGCCTTGGCTGAAAGTGCAATCGGGGATTTTGTTCCGACGTTCTTTGTGTTTCCAAGAAAGAACTTACCGGATCATTCCTTTGCAAATGAACCAGAGGTCTATGATGGATCAACAAATAAGTCAGAGTGGATGGCAGGAAATTACTCGAAGAATCCCGTCTTCTGGGATGTGACGCCGTGTAGATGTTGTGTGAACCGACGATTCGGTGGAACGTATCGCCTCCATATTAAGGGTAGAAAAATCCGCGAGCAAGAAACCAGCAGCTCAAGCTGGTTCCTCGCTCGCGGAATTTTCTTCCCTGAATATGGAGGCGATACCTTCCTCCGAAACGTCGGTTTACACAACATCTACACGGCGTCACATCCCAGAAGACGGCATTCTTCATAGCCACCGCCGTGAAAATCTCAAACATTACAGGAAATTACTTGCTGTTGCTCATGCAGCATTTTCTTCCCTGAATATGGAGGCGATACCTTCCTCCGAAACGTCGGTTTACACAACATCTACACGGCGTCACATCCCAGAAGACGGCATTCTTCATAGCCACCGCCGTGAAAATCTCAAACATTACAGGAAATTACTTGCTGTCGCTCATGCAGCATTTCATAAAGAAAGATAAAACTATATTACCTCTACTGATCAATCATCAATCACATATTTCCCTAGGAGTACCTGACCTTGCCAAGGGAATACCACTTACAAACTGCAACAATCAGACACGTCCGTTTATGGGCCTTTAAAAAGTTCCGTGAACAACGCGTCTAACGCAAGGTTAACAAGTCATCCAAGGAAAAAAACATGACAATTTACGATAGCCCATCCATAGTGAACAAGTCGCTGCCAAATGCACTCACAGCAATCAACATCACGTCTCGGTTTCTGGTCGAAGCAACAGGGCTGTTTAACACAGACATATTAGGTGAAGAGTACATTCCTCCCTTGAACTACATTTTAAGACAATGAATGTTGCATAAATACGGACTTGTAAGGAATAGGTACCTACTCATTTCTAGGTGGTATATTTATATTCCCGTGCAGATACTAAGGAAACCGCAAAAAAAGAAAGACAGACAAGATAGCTGACAATCTGGTGGAGACTAAAGTCGGATATTTCCCGAATTCGAGTCTAGGCCACTACCATTACGTCAACGTGAAGAATAAGTTCCTTGTGAACACCTGCTTCAGAACATACGGAAAGGACCACAAGCATCGGCGGCCTGCTAGGTCGGCAAGATAAGTAGTAACCTGTAAAATAAATAATTTTACGCGTTGAAGAGGAGAACTGGAGGGAAAATGTCACGTGTATGGAGTGACTACAGTGTTCTGGATTAGATATTGGATTTACTGAGCACTTATACCGGAACTACTGTATGAGTACAAGTAATTACAGCGCCATCGCTGATCTCCACACTTTACAAATCACCACTGTAACCTCACCAATGTTGTTCATTTACATTCTTAATTATAATGTAATACAAGTAAACGAACTGTATTACCAGTTAACAAAGGATGAAACACAATTAACCCCAGCACCAGCAGGCGCCAAGAACGACATCTGGCCCAATTTTAGGTACAGCCAATAGTAAAAATTCAGAGGCGAGGAAACCGGGCTTTCCCGGAACCGACAAGACTTCTGCCTCTCCGGAGCGATCAGTCGTCTCAGAGAGTAACTGGAGTAGCTTCGCGACATTCGGACCTCCCGGACATTAAATCGGCGTTGCACAAGTCCGGTACACAAATTCAACAGTGCTAAAGCCTTGTGATAGGCAATTCTCGTTCACATCTGCAATAAGAGCAACAGTGCTGAGTGAAGTGGGTGTCAAGTGTTCTCTATCTCCTTGTGTGAAGCAAGGCCCAGAAGTCGCCCTGAGAGAGATACTTGTCCTACCAACTGAGCAGTCGAAATTCCAAACGCCCACCTATCCACATTCCCCCTTTTTGTTTACCCCGCTCCAAATTCATGGATTGCATCAAAGTCCACTGGCGCCCATACCGATTCAAATTCAGAGTAATCCCGCACCCTACTCTGAACCAAACAGCAACGAGGAAGCGGCGGATAAAAGTGTAGGAACCAGGCAAGACCAACACAGCCGTGGATACCACCCAGCAGCAGTAGTGACACTACGGTGAAGGTAGGTGAGCGACCCAGAAACCGGCGGGCATTGATCGACACACGAGAGCAAGAAGGGGCGGTTCGAGAGAATAAGTGGAGCCCAACGTAAGGGCTAACGACGGTTAAACCACAGTACACGCTAAGTTTCTTTCTATGAAATATATCCCGAAGTAAAGACACAAAGTCCGGGAAACACTTGTAAATTATTTTTGGAGGAATTCACTTGTGGCACTTCTACAACACATCCTTATTTACTTCCCAACACAGTCACCATGGATCGCAATGCACTTAGTGAGCCTGGGAAGGAGTTTTTTATTCCAGCTTCGTAGAAATCTTCCTCCTGCTCTCTTAGACACGGAGAACAGATCTTGACACTTCTGGACATCGTTGAAGTTCATCGATGGTTAAACGTCCGTCAGAATGATTTTTTCATCAATTTTTTGGATGATTTCATCAGTGACAACGGATGGCCTTCCACTCCTTATTTCATAATGAAAATCACTTCTTCTCGCTTCAAATTCACGACACCATTTTGACATGTTTTGCCTGTTTATAAAATCTTCGCCGTAAACAGAAACAGGTTGACGATGAATTTCAGCAGCAGTTTCCCCTTTCGCGTGAAGAAATCGAATTACTGCACGAACCTCACATTTGGCGGGGTTTGAAATCGACACGGCCATTTTAAACACATACTGCGAGCAGAACGTTGCCGTGACTGTGACCGGTGAACTGTGCCCTGTCATACGGTTCCTATGTGATACGGCAGCACTGCCATTTCTGAAAAAGAAAAACCTTTGCATTTTTACTGGACTTGTATCTTTACTTTCCGGATATCCCTCGTAGTCTGTTATTTCTTCACCAGCCGTTCCCTGGTAACGGCTTCTAACAATGGAGGTTCTTCAGCTTCCGCGCTCAAGACCTCTCTGAACGACGGCTCCCTTCCAACTGTGCCTTTTCTTCACAGCCTCCCGTACAGACATGATTTCGTTATAATTCCTCAGCATGGACGGCGCAGAAAACACCGTTCATTCTCTTATGCCAGTCGTTTCAGCGGGAATGTGTTCACGTCACCCAGCAACGGGTTGCGTAACCCCGTTTATTAAGAATTCTCCTCAGCAACGGGTCTACACGCTACAATGTGAACTGAATATTATTTACCGCTATTAATGAACTTTCGAGTCATCAGTAAACTGTGTTCAGAGAAAGGAAATAGGACATATGACCTTACCAACCTGATGTTTAGATGAATGATAAAAGTCTCTCTCACTGTAATTTACTAAATATTCCCACTAATAACCTGCAACTTAATTACTTCAAAGAGCTAGCTGTTTATTATGTAAAATTACATATTTATAACGCAAAAAAGAAGCAAAGAAGGTCGTTTCAGGCATTATGGATGTAGATTGAGGCATCTACGTAACATATATCTCACGGTCTTTTTAAGCTTAAAATGGCGTAGTAAAACTACGGCCCGCAAATTGGAAGCGGTCACTGAAAAATTCATTCAGGTTCGAGGGATATACAGATATTGCTTGATTTCAGAATGCAGCCCTTTATTTATTTCATTTCTCACATATGGTTTAGAATTGTACTTCAAGGGTTAAACGTGCAGTTCTTTCGTATTTGGTACCTAACCACATTCAGTCAGTGTAAATAGTTGATACATATGTAACAGATTTTTAAGTATAGAAGTATTCCTGCCATAGCTTCCGGTCCGCGAAATAGAATGACCCCGCCCCCAGCTGAGACGTAATCTGACACATTTTGCATAGAATAACTTTCACACAAAACCACATCATCCATGCAAACATTCGGATAACATTTATAATAAGCTCTAATAATTCTTTCGATTTATTGTCCATCTGTAATAAAGTCAGTACCGCTGACGAACACTACGAGCCGGGATAGTGCAGTCAGTATAAGAACTGGCTACGAGATGGACGGCAGAGAGTTCAGAGTTCGAGTCCCGGTAGGGTCAAGAGTTTTCACTTCACCATATCGTCCAGGCCGGGCTCTGGGGTCCACCCAGCATCCTATTAATGGGTACCGGGGGCCCTTTCTCCGGTACTAAGGCGGCGGGGGCGTGAAGTTGACCACTCACATCCAACTACTGCCGAGGTCAAGAAAGCGTGAGTCTATACGAGTACATACACTTCCCCATACTTCTTCATGGCGTAATGCTTAATTAGTTAAGCACGGGACAACTTTACTTTTTATTTTACCGTGACGAACGTTCGCCTACAAGTTTGGGCATGTGCAAATGCGGCTGCGCCATCTGGGGTCAGGGTCACTAAGAGCCGCATTCTGCCTCTTTCTCAGCTACTCATGCGGGAAAGCCCATAGCAGAGCGGTGGATTACCCACTTCCATTGTCTAACGGAAAAGAACCTAAGGAACGCTGTTGAATATACGCTATTCAACTAATACAGATTATTTCAAACAACTAGTATTTAGACTTTTAGTGAACGGAAAGAACGGCCTTCCTCTACTTTCCTCCAGTTGTTGTGGTCTGGCAAGGCCAGGATACTGGCCACTGGCCAGTTCTCTTAGTTCCTCGGAACCTCGGAACTCTAGCCATGGTAGAGGGGTCATACCAGCAAGCGTACAGCTTCGAGTGCTCCACAACAGCCTTTACCTTTCCGCGCGGATAAAGTTACGGGGCACTCTTCACACAGCGTCAACCGAAACGCAATGATGCCCCCTCAGGGCAGCATAACTTGACATTGGAATTTTTGTAACGACAAATTAAACCAGGTCGTGGCCACTTTCTCTCGCGAGCAGCTCCTTAGCAGATTTGAAACAAATGTAAACACAGGTAGATAGTTTTCTGTTCAGAGAAGTAAGATGAGGAGGGTTAAGGTCAGACCTCGGCACCATAAAATTGGCGAGGTCAATTTCATGCGGCCTTGATACAATTCGTTTCTTTCAAGGCCACACTGTAGTTCAAAATGTAACCATCAAATGCGGCCTGAAGTCGGATTCGTCGACTTAACGCTAATTAATAACGTCTTCTTGTAGTGACAAAGTTGTATCTGTGCTTGACTAATTAAGTAGTATGCCATGAAAGCATTCTGTCACGTCTTAGGTAGTGTGCGTGACTTATAGACTAATTTTTAGATTGGAATGACTGGATTTATTGACACGTTATCCATTCAGCTCGTGACCACAATTAATTATAGCGCCATCCCTATTCCCACACTTCACAAATCACTAGGACACGCTAAATCTTCTCAGTCTTCACTAGCCGTATCCTGGAAACGGATCCATAACAGTCTCATTGCAACTTTAATCACACATGAAGTATTCTTTGCGCAGCCTAATTTTTCACGATGTAACACGAATGGGGGAGAAGAGGAATGCATATAGGGTATTGGTAGGAAAGCTAGAAGGAAAGAGACAACTGGGAAGACCAAAAAATAGGTGGATGAACAATATTAAAATGAATATTATATTTAAGCATCCTGTTGCATTCTATACGATATAAATTCCGTCCTAAGTGCAACAATTTATTGTAGGTCTTTCGTCTTGCTTTCTTTTACACTACATTTTTCGGCCGCAAACCGCCATCATCAGGTGTATACACTCACGTAGCTGTTACACTGCACTTAGTTTAAAATTTAAAACACAGGTCTTCCCATTCGTTCCCTTCATCGTTGCTAAGAGAATCTTCTTAAAATCTGCTTATAAGCAGCGGCACGCACACAGGAAGCCTACACAGAATAACACCTGTACAGTGCTGAAAACAAAAAGTAGCCGCTGTAGCACTATAGACATAGGGCGAGTAACCCTGAGAATTTTAAATTTTAAAATTTAGAAAAAAAATTAAAGGAATTTTTAAATTGGAACTGAAGATTTAAAAGTGCCAGTTCATAAAAGTCAAAATTGACGTGTGTAGGTAACAAAGATAATGTACGAATCAAACAAATATCAGCGAAGAAGATTCTGTTAGCAACGACGAAGTGAACAAATGGGAAGAACTGTGTTTTAAATTTTAAACTAAGTGCAGTGTAGCAGCTACGTGAGTGTATAGACCTGATGATGGCCGTTTGCGGCCGAAACATGTAGTGTAAAAGAAAGCAAGACGAAAGACCTGCAATAAATTGTTGCACTTAGGACGGAGTTTATGTCATATATCATTAAAATGAACCTTAGGAAGATAGGATGGAATGGTATGGATTGGATTGATCTGGCTTATAATAAGGACTAGTGGAGGGCTCTTACGAACACGGGAATGAACCTTCGGGTTCTGTGAAATGATGGGAAGTTCTTGAGTAGCTGCATAATTGGCGGCTTCTCAAGAAGGGCTCGGCTGCATGAGTGAGTGAGTCTCAAACCTTTGTACCCTAGGCACACTGATATATTCAACAAACATTATCATGAAGAACGCCGTCTTCTGGGATGTGGTGCCGTGTAGATCTTGTGTGAACCGACGTTTCGGAGGAACGTATAGCCTCCACCTTCAGGGTAGAAAAATCCGCGAGCGAGGAACCAGATTGAGCAGATGGCTGCAGCTCAAGCTGGTCACAGCCATGGAAACCTCAGATCCTATAAAATATTGTCATGTTCTATGTTTTCTTTTATTGCTAGTGGGGTGAGACTAAGTACCTTGTACTGCGGCCACTTCTGGCCTATTGTACCAGCCCCAGATGATAGGTGAGGGTGATTGTGGAGCAACTGGTGGAATGAAGATTGGCAGGAGAAACCGAAGTACTCGGAGACAACCTACCCCAGCGCCACAAATCCCACTTGACCAGACCCGGGATCGAACCCGGGCCGCCGCGGTGGGAAGCCAGCGACTAACCGCTTGAACTATGGCGCGGCCCTTCTATATGGTTTTTTTTATTGCTAGTGAGGTGGGACTAAGTCCCTTGTACTGCGGCCACTTCTGGCCTATTGTACCAGCCCCAGATGATAGGTGAGGGTGATTGTGGAGCAATTGGTGGAATGAAGATTAGTACACGTTAAATTACGATGTTCAGCCGGCGTATTGGCATCATATGTAGCATAGAAATGTTCTGTATGCCTACCATATGATTAATATCTCCTATTTCAGATATATGGTGATGTACAGCTTCTTTCAGACTTACGTCAGAACGTTACATAACATATCCCTAGAGTAGCATGTCAGAGAGTAGTTGGATCTCACAGTCTTCTTTCAGAGGTTACTACAAGGGAAAAAGAAGTTTCCTTTGAAGATTAGACATATATGTATATAAATCTTCTTTCCACACACAAACACATACTGAAAAGTGTGGCTCAAGAGGTAACTCTTCTTAATTGTAATCAGATGATGTCCGGTTCGAATCAAGGCCGGGATGCTGATTACCTTGAGGTTTCCGTGATTTCCGCAGTGCCAACAGACAAATGCTTTGCATATGCCATGAACGCTTCCTCTCATTCGCTCTTCATTTTCATCCAGCCATGGAGCACTATGTACTCTTATTTACTGATAGTGCCATTAAATGAAGAGTAAACAAATAAATAAATAATTCATGCGGTGTAGAACTACATGTCATGAATTCTACATTTCCATTGCTATACAGAAATGGCCACAGAAAGAAACTTTCGAATACTGAAGCTTATGCTAATCACGTATTTCAGGATAGTTCATATAGTCCCTCAATACAATACAAGAAGTCGCAGCATTTTGTCTCTTGACCTTGCGCCTTAACAGCCTGCCTCAGTGGCTTGCAGCTGAAGGACGTGGAGCTGCATAAGAGACTGAGTGTAATCTCATATCCATAAATGCATGTTCGTGCATTCTTTATACAAAAGTGACGTGCATCATTTGTACTATGTATAACCAATCAACGGTTTAAATTTAAACTTGTTTCTGAAAGGCAACTGGCAAGGGTTAGACGCTCGGAACTCAATTCCCAGTAGGGGTAGGAATTTCTCCTCTCGCCACCACGACGAGTCCGGTTCTGGAGTCAAACCAGTCCGTATCCGGGGTCCTTTTTCTTCTTGGGGGTGGGGTGAGACTAAGTCCACTTGGTACTTCGGCCACTAACTGGCCTATTGTACCAGCCCCGGACGATAGATGAGACTGAAGCAGTCGGTGGAATTAGAATTCACAGGGGAAACCGAAGTATTCGGAGCAAACCTGTCCCAGTGCTAAGTACTTTGTCCACCACAAATCCCACATGACCTGACCTGGCCTCCACACATTCTTCACTTTGATACTAGATCGGCGTAGGCGGTTAGATTGACCCAGGGGTGTAGCAGCCAGAGCGTCAATCCCGCCTATGCCGATCTAGTATCAAAGTTAAGAATGTGTGGAGCTTTACCTTCACGATCAAATACGCCATTAAAATGTGGCACTCAGACACAGAGAAGATTTTTCTTCCCGTTTTGGAGGTCTACATTTCTACGTGCAACATTTCTTTCTATATAACTTATTAAATATTATTCACTTTAAGAATTTTGCACATCATACGAGTATATCATTTAACTTTCTAAAATTCTTTCACTACACGCCTCGAACGGGGGCACGCGGTAGCGTAGTTGGTTGAGCACTATGCTACAAGCAGGAAGATAGCGGGTTCAAGTCCCGATGAGGTCAGTGGATTTTTTTTTTCAATTGACCTAATCCTTCCGGCCGCACTATGGCCCTGGGGTCGACTCAGCCTCTAACAGAAATGAGTACCTTACCGCCATCTTTGAGCCGATTGTCTAGATAATGTGGGACCCTCAACATCTCACAACCCTATGGGCCTTCACGGCATGTTACAGGGGTAGCTTTACTTTACTTACTTTAAAAGTCTCGACCAATATGGTCATCATCAGCTACTTAAAATTATAGTTGAGGAAACTGCTGTGCTTCTGTTGTCGTGGTTTCGGTTATTATGTTTAATGCATGGGCCCCTCTATGCGCATGTGTATTCCAAGTGACGGGTTGTTCTTCCTGTTGTGTTGTGTTATGTTTATTTTTATGAATGCTATGTCTATAGCCTACAGCAGTGGTGTTAAACCTCACGCTTACTATGTGCCACTTCCTCGAGGCCAGACCTTTCCTGTCACCGACTAAGGCGTAATAATACGCCTTCTTTAAACCAGATCACTACAAAGTGTGCCACGTATTTAAATTTAAAAGAATAACTGATTTCTTTTTTCTTCTATAGAATTCATATGCTATTCTTAAGGTGGCGATATGCCATGCATGGCTCATGTTCCACGCGTTGAGTACCACTGCCCTATAGTTCAATATCTGTACTAATCATTGGCTCTCCTAGCGACAGTGTGAAATCTGCCGCGTCGAAATTTAGTCAATATATCTATATTCAGTATTACCAGTGTTAAGATATCTTCAGTCTACAAAAACATTTTAATATTAATTTGGAATAATACACTTAAATTAAGCATAAATGACAATTTTTCAAACTTCGATAAGGCCGAAACATCTAAAGTATTGGCATCCCTGTAACAGGCCGTGGAGGCCCATAGGGCTGTGACACATCGAGGATGCCACATTTTCTAGACAATCGGCTCACAGATGGCGGGGAGGTTCTCACCATCCATACAGATTTGAAGCCATAATTCGTGTTATAAGTCCGTTGCCAGGAAACGGATAGCGTGTCCTAGTGATTTGCGAAGTGGGTAGATCAGTGGTGGCGCTATAATTGATTGTGATCAAGAGAGGCTGCACACGAAGCTGTCAATAAATCCAATCATCCAATCCAGAACCCGTTACTGTTGGTCACGGAACCCGGACACGTGACAATATTATCCTTCCACCTATGCCCACGTCTTCCTAGTAGCTTCTTTCCCTCTGGACTTCCTACCAAAACACTGTATGCATATTATTTTCCCCGATGCGTGGTACATGTCCTGTCCATCTCATTTTCCTTGCTCATTCTAGTTATATTTGATGAATAGCACAAGTTATGAAGTTCCTAATTATGCAGTTTAATCCAACCTTCTACTATTTCAACTCTCGTCGGCCCGAATATTCTCCTCAGTACACTGTTTCCAAATGGTATCAGTCTGTGTTCCTCCCTTAATGTCGGGAACCAAGTTTCACACCCATACCAAACCACCGAAAAAAATATAATTTGGTATATTCCAATTTCTAAGTTTTTAAACAGCAGAAGCGAAGGCAAAAAATGCGTTACATTTAAATACAAGCGACCATAACTGATCGACATTTCTTCGTTCGTTTGTTTGTTTTTGTCCTGTCTTCCTTTGTTGCTGTTGCTTGTATTCGTGCTGTCCCTGCAATTGACCACCGGCTGTTCAGTTCAGCACGGAAATAAACAAAGAACTGAATTGAACTGAATTATAATTATTATCACCTAAATGGTGGGGCACGCGATATCGTAGTTGGTTGAGGCACTATGCTACAAGCCGGAATGTCGCGGGATCGAATCCCTATGAGGTCATTGGATTTTTTCAATTGACCTAAACCTTCCAGCCGCACTATGGCCCTGGGGTCGACTCAATCTCTAATAGAAACGAGCACCAGGAATATTCCTGGGGGTAAAGGACGGGCGGCATGTAAGGCTGACAACCTTACCGCCATCTATGAGCCAATTGTCTAGAAAATGTGGGAACCTCAACATCTCACAACCCTATGGGCCTCCATAGCCTGTTACAGAGATAACTTTACTTTTCTTATTACCTAGGTGGTATTATTGCCCTTTTCATCTCTTGTATATGCTAAATTTTTGTGTTCTTCTTGTTTCTTTTACTTACTTACTTACTTACT
>NW_019734311.1:540602-600172 GCF_002891405.2 Cryptotermes secundus
ACCTCTCTTCGGTCCAAATATTCTCAACACCCTGTTCTGAAACACACTCAGTTTATGTTCCTCCCTTAATGTCAGAGACCAATTTTCAGACCCATACAGAACCACAGGCAAAATTATAGCTTTGTATATTATAATTTTGTTTTTATACAGCAGATGGGAAGACAAAAGGTTCTGGACTGAATGGTAGCAAACACTACCCGAGTTCAATCTCCTCTTAATTTCCTCATGCTTCTTGTTTCTTTTACTCGTGTTAATTTTGTAAACGGCCTTTCGTCTGTTATATGTCAAAGTTAATAAATAAAGTATTGAATGTTTGTTGTGTTGTAGTAAAGGTTGAACCTTCCTGCCAATGTATTGTTAGTTTGGTTGTCGTGCGACAGATAGCGACAGCAGAGCAGTCTACCAAAATGGCGTCACATAGAAGTGCGTACGAAACAGAGATGTGTTATTGAATTTCTCACTGCCGAACAAATTGCACCCATTGACGTCCATCGACACTTGCTAAGGGTGTATGGAGACGATACAGTGGATGTCAGCACAGTGAGGCGGTGGGTAGTCCGTTTCAACAGTGGCGAAAGTGAAGTGCACGGCAAGCCACGCCTAGGGCGTCCCTGCTCAGCTGCCACTCCTCACTATGAACAGCGCCTCGATCAGCTCATCCGCACAGATACGCGGATAACGACCAGGGAACTGTGTGCACGGCTTAATATCGGCAGTAATGCATTGGAAACGATGTTGGGGAAGCTGGATTATCGCAAGGTTTGTTCCAGGTGGGTCCCGCGGATGCTTACTCACGACCAGAAAACTCATCGATTGGAAGTCTGTCGGGACCTGTTGCACCAGTTTGAGGCTGAAGGTGACAAGTTTCTGGACAGCATCGTCACCGGAGATGAGACGTGGTGTCACCACCACGAGCTGGAATTCAAAAGACAGCCCATGGAGTGGCGACATCCGGATTCCCCAAGAAAAAAGAAATTCAAGACACAGCCATCGGCAGGGAAAGTGATGTGCACGGTCTTTTGGGATAGGCGAGGTGTGATTTTGTTGGATTTCCTGGAGCCTGGTGAGACTGTCAATTTCGAACGCTACAAGACGACGTTGACTAAGCTGAAAGCCCGCATTTCCCGAGTCAGGCCAGAGAAGCAGATAACCTTTTGCTTGCAACACGATAACGGTAGACCCCATACCAGTTTGGCGATCACCGCGCAAATTGCAAAGTGTGGCTGCACTGTCCTACCACATCCACCTTATAGCCAAGATTTAGCACCTTCAGACTTCCAGGACAGAATACGTGGGCAACATTTTCCAAACAACGATGCTGTCATTGCTGTTGTAAGAAAGTGGCTAGCTTCTGCTGGCGCAGACTTTTACAGGCGCGGCATACAGGCTCTTGTTCATCGCTGGCAAAAGTGCATAACGAATGGTGGTGATTATATGGAAAAATAACTGTAAGTAGCTGAAATCTTGCTCTATTTAACTGTGTTGTTATGCTTTCTGTATCTGTTGTAGTTTCAATTTAAAAAATAGGAGGCATTATATACGGAACGCTCCTCGTAATTATTGCAGCGAACGCTGACAATGCTGGGTTTGATTCTTTCTGAAGATGAAATTTCTTATTTCATTCGGATACAATCAAGAAACATAAAAATACAAATATAAAAAGTGAATTTCAACTTCTGAAGTTGGTAAATATTCTGTTTAATTACACAGATTAACCCAGTAATGACCGGTCACGGTAGCCGAGCGTTTTAACGTATGCACTGCTTTCGCTCGCTCGGAAGCCGGGATCGTGGGTTGGAATCCCACTCATGGCATGGATGTTTAGTGTCTGTGTATGTCTGTGTCCGTTATTCTGTGTTTGTGTGCAGGTAGAGACCTTGCGACGAGCTGATCGCCCGCCAAAGGAGTTCTACCAAATGTCTAAGATCTAGTAAAGGGAAGTGAAAAGGAGTTTCATGGAGGTAGACAAGGGCCAAATTCGGGCTGTAGCGCCAAAGAAAACGAAACTGTAATGACAGCTTATAAGATATACGTGTTCTGCTTTACCAAAAGCTAGGCTTTCTAAACTTCCTTTCCCATGACATTCTAGAACGGCATTGAGTCATCTTAATTCTAAAGAACATTTAACAATCTTGCTGTTTTAAGTAGGTGTGAAATGATTTTAAATATCGTACCTGCGTTTTCTTTCGCAAGTTAACGGTTACATATACAACAGCAAGTATGAGAACGGCGTTCAGACATCTTAATTCTATCTAATATTTTTCAGATTTTCTAAACTTTAAGTAATAGGGTTTTAAGTATCGCCATTGCATTTGTCTCACAACTAACAGATGACATATAAATTCAAGCAGCGTGCTTGGAAATTAAGTCATGTGATTTACATTAAAGAATTCTTTCTTTTGATTAATCTTACAGTATTTTCACTTGCAAAGACAAGACAGAGAATTCTTTTCGGTATTGAGGCGTGTTGGTCTTCTTGCATTCTACTTATCTGAAACCTGTTTTCGGAAATATATTTTTCAGATAGGAGCGACATGTAAGCGAACAGTTCTACTGAGCAGGTTAACTTACCAGTAAAACTTTAGACACGAATTAGGTCATGGCGGTTCAGCCGGGACACCTGATATCCTGACTGATATTTTCCGTGGTTTTCCAGAGCCTCTCAAGGCAACACCGAGATAGTGCCTCGATTAGCCCATGACTGTTTCCCTCCAAATTATTTCCATTTCGTTATTCATCCTCTATCCATCCACCTCACGTTAAATAATCTAGCTACTGAAAAGAGTTGTTAAATTGCCCACAAAATTAGATTGTTCCCATAATAATTACATTCTTTTAAAGTGTTACTGCACATCTTTCAGAAACGTCTTAATTTTCGGAAGCTTATGCTGACACTGCTCAAAACCTCCTTAAAATATTTCGTGTTTGCAACACCAGTATTTGCGGCAAATAAACAGGTCCAATTTTCTGTGCATGTGATATCCTGTGGTGTGCTTAATCTCATAACGGTGAGTTTCTCTCTACAGTAATAGATCATATCTTCAATAAATGAACATACTGACCAATGAAGTACAAAAAATAATTTACGTCAAAGTATTACATAATATTACCATACCGTTTCATGTTAATTTGTTAACATTTTACTTATCTTTCGCTTAAGATAATCATGATATTTTTAATAGCCGGCATGTCATAAATTGCAAGCACCGTAGCATCTATGACGATATAAATATTATGTTTCTGGTCATTATCCATCGTCCTGTTTAGTTTCCAAAACATAACGTTTCGGAGCCTGAATCGCCCTGTTTTTATCTAGCACACCGTCCTGTTTATATTTCAGAACACAACGTATCGGAGGCTCCATTCTGTCTCCGAAGCGTGTTTTGAAAAATAAACAGGACGGTGTACTAGATAAAAACAGAACGATGGATATCCGGAAACATAATATTTGTGCTAACGCATCGTCCCAAACTTTTAGGTCTTATCTCTGGCGGTATTTTCCTCTACTGAGTACAACAGCATAAATGGTGCATGTCAGTTATGGGTTATGTTCAACCTATTCAACCTTCATTTCCAGCCCCGATTACTAACGAAACGAAGTTCCAAGAACACGCTAGCCTGTAGTCAAGGTAACTGAGAGATCATCGAGGGGAACACCGCCACTGTCACTTCAGCAGGGACCGCGCGCTACACTGGCAGCACATCTGACAGGTAGGACATGCCACTCTTAGCAACTATCTTAGCAACATGTGTGAATCTCTCAGGCAGCTGACGGAAACGGTTTTATTGAACAAATTTAAATCATCTGTTGTGTTACTTTCAGTATGATAGTTATAGTTGAAAATGCGTGTAGTGTATCTTGCTATGGGGCTTTGGCCAAAGGGGCAACATCACTTCTACCTCCCTTTTTCGAGCAGACGAGACGTGGTATTTGAAAGACAGAACTCATAAAGCCGATTTCCCTGTTTCATACATATGCAGGCCTGTGAATATAGTGTTCTTCATTCTGTGATGTTAAGTTATTAATATTATCTGTTAATTTGTGTAACGGAAGTTTATAACTGAACATGAAATATATAATTTATCTCGTAATTTGAGGTGCTGGATTAGAGCGTAGATGATCAGAAAATCGAAGCTTACACGGATTATAATTTCTCTGCTGCTTGAAACATGTTTCAGCATGTTGTTGTTACTTATCATAATTATTACTATTTTCGAGACCTCTTCTGTGGTGTAGTGGTCAGAGTTCCTAGCTACAGAACCAGAGGTCCGGGTTCGATTCCCGACGCTAACAGATTTTCTGAGTAGTAGTGGGTCTGGAACGGGGTCCCCTCAGCCTCGTGAGGATAATTGAGGAGCCATTTCAAGGAAATAGACGCTCCGGTCTAGAAAATCGAGATTAACGGCCGTGGGAATTTGTTCCGCTGACCACGCGACACCCTCTATCCGCTAAAGTTGGCATTAACTTCGCCGACAAGCGGCGGTTGCTCGGTCGGTATATTTCGCTTGCGGACTAAAACAATGCAACTTTTTTTAGTTTTTTGTTACTATTTTCATATTTTTCTGAAAAACCCTGTTATGTATCTAAAGGGTTAATGGTAATGTTCCCCTTGTGCTTAATTAATTTAAGCTCTACGCCATGAAGGCTATGGGGAAGTGGATGCACAGGAAAGAGACAATTTTTGACCCTACCGGAACTCAGATTTCCACCTCTCTGTCTTCCAGCCTGTAGCCAGTCGCTATACCGCTGCGCTATCCCGGCTCCTAAACTGAATGTGTAAAATCTCAAAATTTCGCCTCGTCATTAAGCTTGCTATTTTTCTTTACGAACTATATTTCGCTCATAATCCATTGGAATGTTAATAACCGACCTTATAAAACTGCACATTTTAACTCTAACGATCCATTAGTTAGGGCTATAATCACTGAGATTTGCATGAAAATGCCTATGGTCGTCATATTTTGATATTCTACAAAACTGCATTAATACAAATTGAAGATCTATTAGCATACATAACTTCAGGGCCTTACATTAAGGGACGCTAGTGTCGTTCTACACGTTCGTGAGTCCGCCATTTTTTTATTACTGATAGCAGTGATTCACAATTTATTACTTTTAACGTGACATCCAGTGAGTGACACTTGTACCAGGAAAAAGAAGGTAAAAGCTATACTGTAACAGGCCGTGTAGGCCCATAGGGCTATGAAACGTTGAGGCTCCCACGTTTTCTCTAGGCAATCGGCTCACAGATGGCTGTAAGGTTGTCAGCCTTACGCGCCGTTAGCCTTCACCCCCCCCCGTAAGATTCTTGCTACTCATTTCTGTTAGAGGCTGAGTCGACCCCAGGGCCATAGTACGGCTGGAAGGATTAGGTAATGTAACCGTCCTTCTTCGGTTCTGCTAGTCTCGGTAGAGCAATCCGACTCCTCTCAGGGCGTGTTGACAGGCCACGACTTGGGTGATTAGTGGGGCTTAGGTGTAGGGAAGTAACCTCAACACCGATTAACTGTATGGGGTCTTTATTTAATTTACACTAATTGGATAGAAACAGCCCGTATTGGTACCCTTCACAAATTCGTGGACGTAGGCTTACTGTTCTGGGGACGCACACTTAATAGTTACCACCGGCGTCTTTACGGGGATCAGCACACCTGTACCCCCGGTGAACGTAACTTTCCAAGTCTCTTTGCCAAGCACCCTCTGACTGGTAAGTACTTGCCCTGGTTACTCACAATTCGGGCAAAGGACCCCCGTCCCTTCAGACGATGATTGGCTGGACCGGGCAGACTGGGAGGTGGCTTATCATTCTCCTCCAATTAGGAAAGCGAATATCCACTAGTGTACAGTTTAGGGGTGAACTTTGCCACCTGCTGCGTGGCTGTCAAACTGAGATTTTGGGTTAGCAGGAAACGACGCTGCTAAATTTATGACTTCCCCTGTCAAGTTTAGAATTTCTAAAGAACTCGGCCTGGTTACGCATTAAATTAACTGATTTCGAAAGGGCAGCAGGCTTCAAGCTTGACCCAAGCCACTTGCTGCTTGTCTCAGGGGGAAGATTCCAAATTGTGAGGCGAAAGTGGGGAATTTCACAAAACCCTAACCATACACAAACATCAATTGACCTTCCCATAAACTGGACAGTTACAGTAAATTGGGGGGAAAAAAAATCCACCTCATCGGAACCCGAACTAGCGACCTTCCGGCTTGTAGCATAGTGCCTCAATCAACTACGCTACCGCGCGCCCTTAAATAGACCACAAATAAATAATACATTAAAAACAAAGATTTGTAGGACCTGGAGTCTGTAGATTGTGACACTAGGTACTATGAGTTATGTCAGCGTGACAGGATGATCAATAGAAACGAGTTGTTGCTGATAGGACAGGTGGTGCAGACATGAGAAGCATAAAATGCATAAATGAAAGTGACCGCTTGGAACACGGGGATAGGAGGATCGAATTTTAATGGATTTTGTTAACACAGACCGGATTAAAGCGAACTAAGATGGAGGAAAGCTGTGAATATATTGAATAAGCAGTTGCGGACAGCCGAAAAGGGGTAGGCCTCCAGCTTGGGGTTTGGGCGTGGGGCTAACAACTCACAGCAAAAAATCATTGTTACGAAAATGAACACAAAGCCTCGGACCTGGACGGATTCCTCGGATAAACGACCTAAGCTAATGAAAATGGATATGAGATTTGGCACTTGGAATGTACGAAGTTTGTATAGGGCAGGTTCGCTCAGGGCAGTGGCAGAATAAATCTTAAAATATTAGATTTAGCGGGCGTGCAGGAGGTCAGATGGGACGGAGGTGGCATCACAGCAGCAGGAGACTATACATTATTCTGTGGAAAGGGGAATGAAAATCATGAATTAGGTACAGGTTTTTTTCGTACATAAGAGAATCGTATCAGCAGTTAAGATGGTAGAATACATTAGTGATAGGATATCATATATAATACTAAAAGGTCGCTGGTGTGATATCGTTATGAATGTTCACGCCCCAACAAAAGATAACATTGATGACATAAAGGATAGATTCTATGAAGAACTAGAACACGTATTTGATAAATTCCCGAAGTACCCTATGAAATTTTGTTAGGAGATTTCAATGACAAAGTAGGGGGGGAAGACATTTTCAAACCAACAATTGGGAATGAGAGTTTGCATGAAATTAGTAATGATAATGGAGTTAGAGTAGTAAACGTTGACACATCAAAAAAAATTTTACTGTTAAAAGTACAATGTTCCCACATCGTAACATCCATAAATTTATTTGAACATCTCCTGATGGGAAGATACCCAATCAAATAGACCATATTTTGATAGAGAGGAGACGGCACTCAAGTATCCTTGATGTCCGATCATTCAGGGCAGCAGATTGTGATACTGACCACTACCTGGTGGTGGCAAAGGTTAGGGAAAGACTGACAGTGAGCAAACAAACAACACACAGAATTCATATAGAGAGGTTCATTCTCAAGAAATTAAATGATAGAGGGTAAAGAGCAGTATCGTGTTGAAATCTCAAATAGGTGTGCGGCTTTGGAAAACTTGGAAGACCAAGGCGTAGGTGGGTGGACAATATTAGAATGGATCTTAGAGAGATAGGATGGGATGGTATGGATTCGATAGATCTGGCTCAGGATAGGGACCAGTGAAGGGCTCTTGTGAACACGCTGATGAACCTTCGGGTTCCATAAAATGCTGGGAAATTCTTCAGTAGCTGCAGAATTGGCGGCTCATCCAGAATGGCTCAGCTCCATGAGTAAGTAAGACAGTACATATATATATACTCCATCTACTCTAGGGACGAGGGTACGTCATCGTCAGACAGTGACGTAGACCGTTACGTCATCATTATAAAGTTACTAGCTTCTATTTTCCATATACTTCCGGATTCTTACGCCAGTGGAAAATTCAGACATCCGGGTACTTCTACAGGATTCTTTTTCTGTAGTTTACCTACACAACGTGTGACGTATCCTACGTCATAGAGTAGATGAATTATATAGCCTTAGTTTTAGGAAATTTAGACCTTCGAGCTCTAAGATTAAGGTGTTAGTTCTATCCACCTACCTACCTACCTACCTACCTACCTACTTACCTACCTGCCTGCCTGCCTGCTTATCTATCTGACTACAGCCCTTGGGGACCTTGGCCGCTTTTTCAGTTTCTTAATCTATACACAGTCGGTAGGACTCCTTGGATGGGGGATTACCCAGTCGTAAGGCCGCTACCTACACACTGAACAACACAAACACAGAATAAACGCACACAGATATTCATGCCCCGTATGGGGTTCAAACCCACGACCCCAGTGTCCAAGCGGGCGAAGACGGTTCATGCCCTAGACCACGCGGCCGGCCACTGTGATCGGTCGAGTGTTAGTTACTTGGTGAAAAGACTATAAATATTTGTTATCATTTGAATATTTATCTATTGCATACGTAGCCCCGAGAGACAAAATTGTAGGTGCATATGTTAAGAACGTTAAAAGGAAAATGTTGTCTGGACTTGTTATCAATATGCATATGCACTTTTCAGTTTTTCAACAGATAACACGACAGATAATGTTGCGGCCATGTGATAAACTCACATATGACTATGTTCAACAAGTCCGCGGTTAATTCTGAAGTAATATATTAATGTGTTGGTATTCCCTGTCATGAATATAAAATATCTGTAAAGATGCGCATGTAATTTATAAGAGAACTTAACCAGACTCTTAATTCACTGAACGCTATTGAGGCGAAGTGTGCAAGTCGACTGTTTCAATATTAAGCAAAGCAATAACAATAGAAATATTTGGCAAGCCTGTCAGTCACTTAAAGAAGCACCGAAACCAATATTCGAAATGCACTCCCAATGACATATTGTTCCACAACCTTCTTAAATTCGCGGAGCAGTTAAACAGCGGTGGTTTTCCGAGCGCTGATGTCCTGTTTGTTTTTCACTTTTTAGAACAATCAATCTAGAATTCTAGTTATTAGCAGCCTGCCCGAATTCGTGATTCATAATTAATGATTTCGCTCCATGTACTCACAATTCAATCAACATCCGATATTGAAGAAATATAAAGTACACGTTTGAAAGAGCTTTTTACATATATATTTTTCTGAAAGTTACTACAGATGCTGACAGACTGCTATTGGCAGATCCACCTACTGTCAGATATAGTACCACCGGCAACCAGCGAGGTTACACTCATGATATCACCCAACAACATTTTGAATTTATGGTAAAGTGAGGTATGCGGAGTGATCCCTTCGGAAGAGGACCCAAATTAATTAGTTACATTTTCCGCAAAAATTACTGAAGAAAACAAAATTGGCAATACTGTGTGCTTAACAGGACTGAAGGTAGGTCAGACGGCCACTGTCTCCTAGTCTTCTTATATTTGGTGGGTTTGCTAATTTCTACAACTAGTCTGTTATTGTGTCCGAGTATGCTTTGGTGGTAGCGTGTTGACAATCTCTGTATTTCCTCTATGACAAATGGGATTTGCAGATCATTGTGAATAGTAAAGTTGGAGACATATGAAGGTGCTTTAGTTACTGAGCGCAAGAATTTGGATTGAAATCTTTGAATTATTTTTGTGTTTGATGGTTTTGTACAGTCCCATAGTTGTATACCATATATCCATATGGGTTTTATTATGCACTTATATAAGTAGAAGTTTGTTTTCTATGGATTGCTTGGATTTACGGCCCAAACGCCAGGACATTTCTCGTAGTTTTAAATTTAATTTCTAACGCTTTGTTTTGACGTGTTTCTGCCATGTCAGTTTTTGGTCGAGGTATAATCCTAAGTATTTTATTTCGGTTTGAACCGGTATTTGCCTATTACTGATGGTAACCTGCAGGAAAGTTATGCTTTTCGTGGGGAATGTAACTTTCATTGATTTTGTCTCCTTTATTTTGATTTTCCATTAAGATAGGAAATGCATCATAATTATTCACAATGAATTTCAGAAATTTCAAATTACGCAGCCCAGGATATGAAATACTTCAGAGTATATGACGCATGCGCTCGCAAGTACATGTGCTGTTGTCTCACAGGGCCCATACCGCGCATTTCCGAAGGACGCATCGACTGACAGCAGAACACAGTATTCTCTTCTTCGTCATTCGACCGATGACCATTAAAAGCCATAAAAGGGGCAGAGGACAGCGAAAGTAACGCTGAACACGAACAATTTAGTCATTACAATAAAAAACAGACGCTAAATGTAAAACGGAAGTTCTTCCAAAGCTGATACAAAATGTTCAAAAAAAATACTCCGTGGCTTGAGTCCGAAAGAGAACTATACCGACCGAGCGACCGTCGCTTGTCGACGAAGTTAGTGCCAACTTAAGCAGGTAGAGGGTGTTACGTGGTCAGCGCAAAGAATACCCACGGCAGTTAATTTCGGGTTTTCTAGACCGGTATAAAATATTACACAAATATAAAGTAAGCCTCTAACATATTAGGAGAGGGGCTCTCGCGGCGGTAATTGTGAAAAATACCAAACTGTGGGATGTGACGCCATGTAGTCTGGTAGTTTACTGTTCTTTCAGAAGAACGTATTGCCTGACACTGAAGGATCAATGCTCAATTAACGACTAGAAGTCTGTTTCCTACTTGCTTTACCCTCTTACTCTTGCATTCTGAATATGGAACCATTATGTTCCTCCGAAACACAGGTAAATTTCTAACAGATTGTACGGTGCCATATCGCAGAATATAAGTTTTCTTCAGGCACATAACAATTTACGGACAGGCAGCTGTTCGCGTACCGCTAGTTGAGAACATTTCTGATCGTGTTTGTTTAAAATGGATTGCGAGCACGTGAATAACACGTGGTGTGCTTCGGCTTCGGGTAAATTTCTGCTCACTTGCGTCAACGCAGTGATTCTTGGTTCTGGTTCCCGCGGGGCTCGCGACTTCGGATTCGAGCCAATATCCCTACACTGTGTGGGATTTATGGAAAGTGAATGTATGGACTTAGTTCACTAGGTTTTATTATAGCTTAATATGACTGAAGACTGGAATTTCCGAATAACTTCTGGAAGAAATCTTCCATATCAAATCTAAAAAACTAGACTTTTCTTCTAAACGCTTGGTTGGATACACGGACCTGCCCATTTGTGACTTTATGTAAACAAGGCTTCAGCGATCTCAGCACTGACACTACATCCCAGACAGATGGACACACGTGGCTTCTGCCAAACATATTCTTTTTTTGCTTTGTAAAAAATGCCCAATGCAAAAATATTTTACGGGTTCTGACGGTGAAATGCAATAGTCCTACGTCCAATCCCATGCTTGTAATTCTCTGTCTCGCATAACAAAATAATATCCTTCATGAAACACAATATTGAGCTTACGTAACGAATTACGTAACGTGTCTACAAACAGGAATTATTTCCTCGTGAGTGTCTTAAGGGCATTTCTTCAGCATGGAGACTGCACAGGGTCGGGTGCTGAGAGTAGAGATGAACTGCAAAGCGATCACGAGGAAGCGACTGTGCCCTGATCGAGACAATATTCTGGAATTTTCTTGGAGATCCCGGGGAAGGCCACGAGGAACTTCAGTCACGATGGCTGTGATCTAGCCGAGATTATAACCCAACACTTCCAGAAATAAACCCATGGAGCGTTAGATTTGGATCACAGTGTTCGGTTATGAATCAAAGAATCAAGTTAATTATTTCAGTAAATACAAATATCCTCAGGTCTGTTTTAAATAATAACACAGCGCGTAATCTGTCCGTAGCTTTATCCTGTTTGCTACACTCCATGCCAGATCCTAGAAAAGAAGTAAAACCTTTGAAATTCAAGTGCAGGCCCAATCTCATGTGTTCAGAAAACGCTACATAGCTTGTGACCTAATTTCCAGCTTTCATTTAACGAGATCGAAGGACTGAGGAACTGAAAGACTCATGATTACCTACAAACGGCAAAGAACAACCATTAGGTAGGCATAACCACTATTAGCAATATTTGCCATTACCTGTGCTTGCAATATACCTGTTATATTACCGGAAGTTTCCAGGGAAAACTCTTCTTAATTTGCGCCCAACAAAATTAGCTCATAATTCATCTCGACATTTCAAACGCAAACGACTTCATTAACGCGCGATTTCATTAAATTGAATTCTGAGTAAAGTAGAAGCAGTACAACGCATGCAGTAACAGGAGTAATACACAACACAGAACACGATACACAAATGTATGTAGGAAGAATGCTCACATAAAAGAGCATTGGCGTAATTCGCGTGTTTGAGTGCGACGTAGGAAGAATCCTGAAAAGTTTTATTATTTAGAGTTCATCGTCCTATAAGACGAATACAGATTTTAGTCATTTTAGAATGAAGACATTATGGCATGCAGTACAATAGTTTAACGTGCATAAAGACACCTGAAAATGGCACATTAGTGCTGAAACATGTAGTGTGGAAGTGAAGAATAAGGTGAAAAAGTGTATACACTGTAAGACGGTCAGCATAAACCATGGACAAAAGTAGGAGTCGCTTATTTGTGACGTCAACACGCTGTCTTCTGTCTATGGCTCTACAGCCCTTGTGGACCTTGGCCGCTTTTCCAGTTTTTTAATCTATACAGAGTCGGTAGGACTCCTTGGACGGGGCATCAGCCCCTTCGCAAGGCCGCTGCCTACACACAGAATAAACTTGCACAGACTTTCATTCATTCCTCGAGTGATGGGATTCGAGCCCACGTTCCCAGTGTTTGAACAGGCGAAGACGGTTCATGCCTTAGACCCCGCGGCCACTGTGATCGGCACGTCAACAGGCTACACGCTGAAATACCGTAACATTTAGTTTCGATCCGTTTGGAGAAAGCAGCGGATGTAATACATTTACATATTTTGCTTAATGACAACGTTGACATGTCTGGCTTTAGCTCGGTCCAGAGGTTATTTCAGCTGGGATTGCTTAGTCGGTATAGCGAACAGGCTACAGGCTGAAATGTCAAAGAATAGACGCTCGATTCCCGGCGTCGTCTTCCCTACAGCTTCCAGGCTGGCTCGAGGGACCATTCAGCCTCCTATCTAGTGGGTACTCAGTGGTAAAGCAGCCAGGGCATAAAGCGGGTCTAGCGCCGTGGTTGAAATTGCATAGAACTATATGTCCACGCCTCACACTTCTTCGTGGCATCACGCTTCATGAATCATAGAACCACTAGACTTGCTTATTTTTTAACTGGTTCCACAACCCCATTGGGTCTTGGCCTCTGATTTTCAGTTTCATGATCATTTTTACAGATGGTAGGACTCCTTGGACGAGTATCAGCCCGTCGCAAGACCTCTACCTAAACACAGGACAACACAAACACAGAACAAACACACATACCCAACATCCATGCCTTGCGTGGGATTCGAACCCACGATCCCGGCTTCCGAGGGAGCGAAGACAGTACCTGCCTTAGACCGCTCGGCTACCGTGACCGGCCGAATTACTTTTACTAATAAGAAATAGTAAAACCGTTTACAAAAAAAAAGATTAAAATATAAAGTAGTTTCAGTTCAGTGCGACGATAGAGGGTGAATGGAATTCTCGTAGTTTCTTCAAGTGCCTCAGAAAATTATTTACCTCATATCAATTTTATTAAAAAATAAAAAGAAGAATAAATTGAAATTTTTAAAACAAATTTTTCAGTATTAGAGTTTATGATTGGATTTTGAGTCTAAGAAGCAGAGCCCCAAGCTCTGAAAAAATATGTAAATGCATATATTTTACGCTCTTCAACAGAACAGTACCGAAGCACTAAGTCCTGCAGAAGGGACAACCAATCCAGTTGAACACCGTGCTGAAATATTCATCCGGCCATGAATAGAACTCCACTTTGCTTGCGGAAGACATTCATCGTTAACATATGAGACTCAACACGCAAATGCTGCTGTAATAAGTTGTGTTCCTAATTATCTCGTTTCTTTTTGTAAGCGAATTCCTCAAGCAATGACACGTTCACCAAAGTTTCAAATTGCCGAGAACAGAGGAGTTCACATTTCTGTATGCCCGAGGTCATTAACTGACACGTATGTCGAACTTCGTGAATCCATATTATTATTACTGCTAAAAAAAACGTGGCTTTTAGTTCGCAAGCGAAATATACCAACCGAGCGACCGCCGCTTGTCGGCGAAGTTAGTGCCAACTTTAGCGGATAGAGGGTGTCACGTTGTCAGCGCAATGAATCACCACGGCCGTTAATTTCGGTTTTCTAGACCGAAGCTGCTATTTCCTTGAAATAGCTCAGCAATTATCTTCATGAGGCTGAGTGGACCCCGTTCCGAACCCACTATACCTCAGAAAATTTGGTAGCGGCGGGAATCGAACCCGGGACCTCTGCATCTGTAGCCCGTAACTCTGACAACTAGACCACAGAGGCGGTCTTATTATTACTGCTACGAACAAAATAAGTAACCAACTATGTGAGTAACTAATTTCAAGCTCTGTCAACTTTTTCAGGAACGGACGGTGTGGGAAACAACTGTACTTGGAGCAATGGCAACCAACAGTTCGGACCTGGATGAACTGAAGAAAAACGTGGACCATGTATTTATTATGACAAATGCGATCATCGTGTGCTGTAAGTCCCATTAAAGCACTTATTATAGTTCGGAGACGTAAGGGCAGTACAAAAGTGTGTGTGTGTGTGTGTGTGTGTGTGTGGGTCAATGCATTTATTTCTTGTAATATATTTTTTCCTAGTTATATTTTTCAGAATTACTGTTTTGATGATGTGATTAAGAATCGAATCGGCTCCATTCTCATGTCCTCAAAACAATCCATAGATGGTCCTTATCGCTCAAAAAATGAGAACTCCGATTTAAACGATCTCACAGATCTGTTAAAAAGGCTGTCTGACAAAATGTTAACGCTCTCATGAATTTTTCCTTGTCCTCTCATAGGAAAGTACCCCTTAGATGGCCATTCAGACCCCACAAACAAGAGTTTATCTGCATTAACAGACGAACCTACCGAAAGCTAGATAATTCGATTCTAAATACTTTTTATTGCTAGTGGTGTGGGACTAAGTCCCTTGTACTGCGGCAACTTCTGGCCTATTGTACCAGCCCCAGAGATAGGTGAGGGTGATTGTGGAGCAATTGGTGGAATGAAGATTGGCAGGGGAAACCGAAGTACTCGGAGAAAACGTGCCCCAGCGCCACTTTGTCCACCACAAATCCCACTTGACCAGACCCGTGATCGAACCCGGGCAGCCGCGATGGGAAGCCAGCGACTAACCGCTTGAGCTATGGCGCGGCCAACGATTCTAAATAAAGAGTGTGGGTGACTCAACTGATCCCACCTAAACAAAATCATAACAACAGAAATAGCATTAGTACCGAAACATGAAATGCAAGATTTGACGCGGAAATACATGGGGATACAAATGGATTAAACATTAAATTTAAAATAGTAACCAAGAAACATGTGTATTCCAGTTCTACAATTATGTATGATACATTCGAATTCATTAATCCATTGCCATTCTAAAGCCACAGCATGATTCTACTGTCTTATCTTCGTTTCTTCCCTTGACCTGACAAATGAAACCCACGTCAGCTCATCAGCTTGTAGAGGGCCACGGGAAATATCTCGCAGTTAACAATAGGTTAGTTTCCCTTCATAACTGATAAAGTGATAATGTGATAATTTATTCTGACGTTCATCGACTCTGCTCAAAGCACAAACAATACACGACTTAACAGAACGAAACATGCGCATTCTCAAATTATAAAACAGGATACGTTGGCACTGAGCAAAATCTATCAAGAAAAATATTATGACGGTAAAACTTCAAACTCTCACTCTGCAGAACATGCATCACGAGAAATGCCCAACAAGACATCCGAGAGCTTATTTATGCATAATCTTACCCACAAACTTCGGCCAATATAGATATTTTTATAGTCCCATTTTATTTGCAATCTGTACTAGTACATTCAGCAAACTGTAATGGTGTATGTAAGATTTGAGGCTTTCACGGCGGTGACTATGAAGAAAGCAGTCTTCTGGGATTAGGTCTGCTTTTACCGGTTCTCACGGTCTCTTCGCTTGCAGATTTCTTATATTTTTTCTTCCGTCTGCTTTTACCGGTTCTCACGGTCTCTTCGCTTGCAGATTTCTTATGTTTTTTCTTCTACCCTGAAGATGGAGGCGATACGTTCCTCCGAAACGTCGCTTAACACCACATATACACGGTGCCAAATCCCAGAAGACTGCTTTCTTCTGTAATGGTGTACTTTGACTTGAAGAGGAGAGCTCATTTGCACTCTTCTTTAGTGAGTAGGCGTGAAGCCTCGTGTGGATCTTGGGGGAGTGCTTACTATCTAGATCTTTAAACTAGAATTACTAGGATGCTATTACAATAGAAATCTAGTGGGCAGATCATTTGGCAGATGTCTTCGCAGTCGCCTGAAGTCCGGTGGCTCCGTAAGGCGGGCGGCTGGGTTGTTTGGGTGTGCTTTGAGTCGCGTATTGTATAGGGAGCTGTATCGGAGAAGTTTTTCTCTAACTGTTGGTATTTGGAAATCTGTTCGGATGATTATGTTCGGTACGTACCAAGGTGCGTCCACTATCATACGCAAGACATTAGCTTGAAATCGTTCTAGAATTGCTGTTTGAGTTGGAAGCTGTACCCCAAAGTTGTAATCCATAGGTCCAGATTGGATTGAGGATTGTTTTGAATATAAGAAGTAATATAGAATGAAACCGTTTTCATTACGGATGAAAAATGAGTAAAAAATCTGACATCTAGTAAATCAACAGGAGTCGCAATAGAAAGGATAACCAAGAACTGACTCATCCGTAAAGCAACTCTGAACAAAGTCAGTCAGAGCAGAAGACAGAAGCCAGGAGACGACAGTAGGAGACAGTCCAGAGTATAATGCAGTCGCTTTTCGAGTCAGTCGTTGATGAGACCGGAATCGATCAGTTTAGAATTGAGCTCAAAATGTATTGTGAGTTACTATAAACTGGTCCCACCGCGGCGGCCCGGGTTCGATCCCAAGTCTTCATCATTTCGTTTATTAGAAAGATGCGAGCATCACTTCCCATCAGACACAACACTACCCGGAACAGCACTGGACATTCCATTTGTTACAGCCTAACAATTACTACTGTAAAGAGACCGTATCTTAAACGAATTCTGGATAATCAAAGACGCGTTTTCAATTGACGTTTGTTCAGAGAACGAAGAAGTTTTGAGATTATGTGCAGCAATTGGTGTATATTATAATATACACCAATTGCTGCACATAATCTCAAAAGCACGCTCAGTCTCATTATAAACATTTGTTTCTATACTTTTTAATAATTATTAAAAAGTATAGAAACAAATGTTTATAATGAGACTGATATCGTTAAATCAATATATATACTCCACAATCCCGTTCTCCAATAAGAATCTCAATGTAAAGGTAAAGTTATCCTTGTAACAGGCCGTGGAGGCCCATAGAGCTGTGAGACGTCGATGCTCCCATATTTTCTAGAAAATCGGCACACAGATGACGGTGAGGTTGTCAGCCTTACGCGGCGGCCGCCCTTTACGCACGAAGATTCCTGGTTCTCATTTCTGTTAGAGGTTGAGTCGACCCCAGGGCCATAATGCGGCTGGAAGGATTAGGTAAATTGAAAAATTCACCTCATCGGGATTCGATCCCGCGACCTTCCGGCTTGTAGCATAGTGCCTCAACCAACTACGCTATAGCGTGCCCCTCCCTTAATGTCAGAGACCAATTTTCACACCCATACAGAACCACAGGCAAAATTATAATTTAGTATATTGTTATAAAGTTCTAAGGACAGAAATTAGCTTTCTTAAGTAACTGAGATTCAGTCAGTAAATTGTACTTCATGTTCTTTAGTAATAATGTGTAAATAAATGTAGGCCTATTACAAAGCAGCGTCATGAACTACATGTGTACATGTACACATAATTAAATAGTCGTGAAGGACATCTACATTTTTATGCGAGGGATTCTTTGCATTCCATATCTCCTCTCTTTTAAACACCGAACTGACAAAATTGCTCCTCCATTTAAAGCATAACAAGCGAAGAACAAGCAAGATGAAAACCAACACTCCTCGTTAATAGGCACTTCGCATGGAATAGCATTTCTGGTATGAATAGTAGGACTGAAAGAAAGTTGGTTAATGACGTCACCACGCCAAGCACAATGCTACATGCGAAGAGCCAAGAGAGGTCCGCTTAATGTGCACGAGTCCTTAGTGTGTGAAGGGTTAGTTTTGGGGGCAGCATCCATGACATCAATACAGTGTTTGATGAAAATCTGTCATTTGCTTGAACCTTCATCAGAGAAGCATGGAGACTCAGATATGGCAATGCTGGAAGTGTGAGTCACACCTTTGGGTTACTTAACCAGGTACAGAACCGGTTCCTTAAACACGTGTGCAATAAGCTTCGCTTTACATATAATTGCAGCTATCCTCTAGTTCAGTCCACGGAGCAGATATTCAAGAAATCACCTACTTTTTATGAGCCCAGAAAGTTCACTGATAATTTCACTGTATTCTGCCACTGGACCTTATCCTGAGCATGTTCTATCCAGTCCACATTTCACACATAACTTTTTCAGTAACCATTTTGATATTACCTTCTCATGTTCTATGCGCTTCTCCATTTCACATACATGCTACAAGACCCGCCCAGCTCATTATCTTTCAGTTTCATCGCCCTAACAATATTCGATGAAAATTCCAATATACTAACCTCCTCATTATGCAATTTTCTCCAGCCCTCAGAAAATCTCTTCATTTAGGCTCAAATATTCACATCAATGCCATGCTCTCAAACGGTCTTAAGCTACGTTATTTCTTTATTCTGAGAATCTGATGTCAGACTGTAGTTTTGAGTATTTTAATCTTTACAGTTATACACAGCAGTTGGTAAGACAAATAATTCTAAGCTGAATGGTAATAAACAATGCCTGAAATTAATGTTGCACTGATTTCTCCATAATAATAATAATTTGATTTGTTATGATGTCCTCAAATATGGGCACATGAATTTCGTCATGTTTTAGAAGGATTTATTACTTATTTTCATGTTTTTCCCCCCTACATTCTGATGACAAAGACATGAACATACAGTGTTCCCCACGTTAACTTCGAGACCAATCATAGCAGTAGCTAATAGAATTTATATGATTTTATTCGTAACTTTTATACTTACATCCAATAATTTAACATCGGTATAGATCAGAACGTGATGTGTTCCATTCATTTCCAGTCGCTCATGGTCTTTTCGCCCTTTCTCACAGCGAATTCTAAGACAGTTGAAAGAATGGCTGGTTTCATGTGCAATATTTTTGTTTGTATTGTGCAGTGATGCAGTGCGGGTTTGCGTGCCTGGAGGCTGGGGCAGTGCGGTCCAAAAACACTACCAACATCATGATGAAGAACATTATGGACATCTGTGAGTACACGAAGGCATTGCGTACAATATCTCAAATAATTTCAGTTGTTTACATTGAGAATTTGGAAGTTTACATATTAAGGGTCATTGATATAAATCTTCCTGGCCGCCTCTGTGGTCTAGTGGTCAAAGTTCCTGCCTATATATATATATATATTCAGAGGTACCGGGTTCGATTCCCGGCGCTACCAGATTTTCTAAGAAGTAGTGGGTCTGGAACGGGGTCCACTCAGCCTCGTGAGGATAACTGATGGGCTATTTCAAGGGAATAGCGGCTCCGGTCTAAAAAACCGAGATTAACGGCCTTGGGGATCCGTTTCGCTGACCACGTGACAACTTATATCCGCAAAAGTTGACGGCGGTCTCTGGGTCGGTATAGTTCGCTTGCTGCATGACTTAGCAAGTGACGTCATTTCCGTTGCGATTGCTGGAACAGGAGGGGATAATTTCTCATCTGCGTGCACCTACGTCACACCAAGAGCAGCTTGTCTGAGGAAAAAAAGCCTTTGGGAAGATGGTAATGATGTTATCTTAGACAGAACTACGAATAGTTGCGTGTATGTGCTACTGCGACTGAATGTAATTACCTTGGCGACTGCAATGTGGGCTGTTAGAGGTGCCCTCAAGTTCCTACTTCCGGGTCACTTACAGTTGTGGTAGAAAGTCAGCACATTTCTCCTGTGAAAAAAAAGTTTAAAAAAATTTGCAGTTGGTGGCCTCCAAATTACGACTACTAACAATCTTATTCATTTAATCGGCTATTTTTCCTGTGGACACACGTGATATGCCAAACTTTTAAAATCGCATACTTTATTTCACAATTATTTCCTTGCGACTAACATGTTCCACGTTCAGTCTAAAGTAGTTTAGTTAGTTTTTTAGTCTCTTGGGGTGGGTTGAGACTGAGTCCACTTGGTATGTCGGCCACTAATTAACTTTTGGTACCAGTCCAGGATGATAGACGATGTATATGGAACAGTCGGTGGAATGATAATTGGCAGGGGAAACTGAAGTACTCGGAGAAAACTTGCCCTAATGCCACTTTGTCCACCATAAAGCACACACGACTTTACCCGGGCCGCCGCGGTGGGAAGCCGGCGACTAACCGCGTAAGCTATGGCACGGCCTGGTCTAAAGTAAATAGCAGTATTAAAAATGCTCTATATTCGCCATAGAGTAAAACCTTCTACAATTGTGTTAGTACTTCCGAATAATTAGACACTAAGTAATGTCACAAGCCGGTCACGGTAGTCGAGCTGTCTAAGGCATGTACTGTCTTCGCTCGCTCGGAAACCGGGATCGCGTGTTCGAATCCCACACAAGGTATGGATGTTTGATGTGTGTGCGTTTATTCGGTTTATGTTGTTCTGTGTTTCGGTAGAGGCCTTGCGATGGGTTAATCACCCGTCCAAGGAGTCCTACCGTCTGCAAAAATGATCAATGAAACAGACAAATCAGCCCTAAGCTCCAAAGTGGGAGCGAGAAAGAAGAAGAAAATTCTACAACTGAATTATCGTTAAGGAATGACTTATGAACAAATCGTTGCCAGTAATCATGAAAATGAGAATGTTCGCAACATCGGACAAGGCGAAGCCCGACACAGAAAGTATAAGAGGCTTAAACTTGGTGGCGATCAGGCATACGACCGTTCAAGTGACTAGACTGCCGTGGTAGCGAATACTACTAGAAATACGGCATAATCCGCTGTATTGAGCCTGGATTGACAGAGGCCTTGTATATATTGTACATAGAAATAGGAATTAAGATTAAATTTGTAAATATATGTAAATACTGACAATGGACTTACTAATACGGACTATGACTGACAGATGACAGACCCGACCTCTCGTCAGAGAGGGCGCACCAAATGAACAGGACAGTAACCTTCATAGAAGAAAAAAAATCTGCTCATGAGCCCCAGCCGGGGCTCGACACCAAGGCAGCCAGACTGACGGACCGTCAGTCGCAATGTGACTTGGACTTGGTTGCCAGTATGGTGACAGCAGCGCTATATATGAAAATAATTTCAACGTTGGAGTCGAGCCATCCTTCTGTGAGCTTCGTTTTACTTCCATTTTATTTAAAGAAAACCCGACCCATTCTGCATTACTAGGAAATGAGACAGTGAATTGCGTCATGGAAGAGGTTTCCATTGCAGCAGAGAATAAGCGAATTGACGAGATTTCCTCTCCATTACAACCCACATATGATTGATTAAAATATAGTAGATCGTTTCCTTACATTACAATTCACCAATTAAAAAGCAGTGTACTAGGTTTTCTCCTCTGTTACAATCCATCAATGAACAAGAAAAGTGGCACATCTTAACCTCTATTACAACCTATCATTTGGGAGTCTAATAAGTAAAACAGTGGGGGTTTCCCTTTGTACTGTTCTGGGCGCGCCATAACGAGACGCCAGTGATGGATCAGCGGAGAGGGTATCACTGTCACCGACACTGCTATCATTGTCGACTAAATTCATTGTGAAGTTACCTAAAACGTCCATAATTGTTTCCCCCCCCCTCACCTTTAGTAGAAAATTTCAACATTTGTTACGTAGCGACAATAACCGGCCCAATCGTATTGCTTCCTTCTCGGACGTGTTAGTGGTATGTCTGAACCAGTACTCCGGGATTCTGCATAGTCCTGAACTTAAAACTCGATGGTATTCCAGTCACACATGCAACGTAGCAGCCCAATTACTGTATGGTTATGTCCTGCAAACACGTTATCTCTTTCTACTTGGCCGAATCTTATCAACTAACGAGACAAAAATGTAGATGTCTTCATACCTTCCGCGCATGCGCATTCCGTAACGTCGCGCATATTCAAATATGTCTTCTTGCATTGTTCATGAAGATAGCAGACGGGATTGCCAAATTTGGAATAATTTCCACATTCGTCCTTTTTCATAGTTATCGAAGTTCATTTGTCCGCGGTAATATCCTGTGTTTCAGCCACCCTGTACACCAACTCACAGCCATCAACAAAGCCACGAAATCCACCCAGATGGACAACCATGAGCCTTTTAGACGCATTTAAATAAACTTTAATGCCCACAACTTCCTTGTTCCACCGAAGTCTCATAAAAGTGCCAAACTGGCTTATCCGTCTCCTTGCATTTCCTTATGTGCTTATGCAACCTTCCATTTCACAGTCTTCTCCCTTTCAATTAATATTTTTCTTAAGACTCCAAGCCCATTTATTTTAATATTCGCCTTCAATTTCAGTCTTTCCAATACACGTAGAAGCTGGTCATTCCTTTCAAAACAGGGAAAAGCTTCTTGCAGATCGGTGCTATGTTTCGTCGTAAGAAAAGTCTTCAGTGACGTTGTTATTAGCCGTCGGTCCAAGTCGTCATCTTCTGCTTTTGGGAAATTCGGATGTCGCCGCGTTTTCCTCGTATCGACAACTTCCCATAACTTATGATTTATATTTTTCATGGCAATATATTGCAGTATTTTGCAACGGGA
This sequence comes from Cryptotermes secundus, assembly GCF_002891405.2. Lineage (NCBI taxonomy): Eukaryota > Metazoa > Arthropoda > Insecta > Blattodea > Kalotermitidae > Cryptotermes > Cryptotermes secundus. The sequence goes on from NW_019734311.1 coordinate 563,526, forward strand.
ACACAAAGATATTTCTGTTCAGCTTCCTCGTCACAACATTTTATTACATTTGCAGTTATGTTTCACTCCTTTGCTCCGAACTGATAGTCCAAGCGTCCTTTGTGCTGGCATTACAATGACTTAGCAATAAACAGAACACCATTCATAAAAGAGAAGTTACTAGTTACATGCACACCCACTTGAAGTGGGTCCACGTCTGTGAGACTAAGTTGGTGTCTGGGCACAGCGCTCCTGCACATACCTGTAGTGCCTCTCCGCACTAACTCATGGCGCCCAGTCAATAAGCAGACAAATTAACGGTGTACTTCCAATCATAACTGCTTAGATTATTTCACGAGGTTGGTTCAGTTGGTGGACCGCTATCCACTAAAGGTGGCACTAACTTCGCCGACAGCTGGCGGTCGCTCGGTCGGTATAGTTCGCTTGCGGACTACAGGTCTCGGAGTTTTTTTATTCTCTTATCTTTGTGTTACAATTTCTTTCCTCAGGTAGTACAGCCAATCTCCATTTTGTAGTCTTGTAAAAGATATGAGGTTTCAGAAGACGCAAAAATTCATTAAAATTATAAAAACTCATTTGAAATAATTACAAAATTTTGATGGGTATTGTCTCAGTTCATGGTACAATGTGTAAAATTTTCCTTTTAACAGACGTTCGCTATATATAGGATGAACCCAATATTTCCGCTTCCTTTTTCCCTTAATCTTAACAATAATGCACACACTGCTGCTGTACCGTACACATCCATGCTGTGACTGACCCACTGCTCATTGGCGTAGTTGTGGACAGCTCGAAATTGTGTGCACACACCCCTCGACAGTCGTTGGGCCACCACGATCGTGCACAACTACCGGCCAACTGAAAATTTCATGTGTGCTCTAGGCCTAAGAGTACATTACAGTCTCAATGAATCTGGCATGGACATACATACAGCGTTCGCTGAATTTCTCCTCCCGACTGGAGGAACAGATATGCGTGTAACGAAGAAAACTGCACGTATCCTGACCTTAGTTCGAACTTCATCAACTCGAGGCGACACACAGACACAGCCCGGGTATACTGTGGCAGCCTACTCCAGGGGGAAGGGCTTCCGGCACTCGCTGGATGAGACCGGCTCCACAGTCTCAGTTGTGGTGGTGAGAGAAATGCCAGTGTTCCTGACGGGAATTAACACTCGGCTACTCAGTGTCTTAATTGGCTATCACATGCCATCGCCCCCACCCCAAGAAAGAAATAATGACGAAATTTTGAGGTTGATTATAACGAAATAAATGAAGTTCCAGGCCTGACGCTATTACAGTAATACTACTGACTCCATCTGTCAGGGATGAACGGGAATAGTTAGAGAGAACTTTTATTTATATAATGAGTAGATCTCAACTTGTTTGATTAATGCATATGAGGATTACAGTTGTTTTGGTGAAGTTAGTCTTTTAGTCGTGTCGAAGGTTTCAAAATGGAAGCGAGAGCTGAAATTAAGTTTTGTGTGACTAAAACTGTTTATTGTACTACACAGTCAGTCAACAATGCAGCAAATTGTTCCTTCTTCCTTACACTTTCACTTTCGACACAATATATTTCGGCCCTAAATGGCCATCTTCAGGTTTCTCACTATGATAAAACTGCGACACTGCACTAATATTGTCCATTCGCCACATATGCGACTGCACGCTTCATGGTTTAAAACGTCATACTCGTAGTCTATTGGTATACGCTAAAATAGTACAGGCTGTAGGTCACTTAATTTAAGTCAGTAAAATCTATTAAAGTTTTCTATTAACATTTGTTTTCCTTTAAATTCTTATTACACCTCACAAGGGGCGTCGTCCACTTGTTTTGACCTGTTTCCTTTTCTTCAGATGTTTTATTGCAGCAGCCTGTTTTTCTAATTGTAAGCCCGTTGTTGTGTTACGTCTGCAGTGTGTAATTGTGCCCCTTCCCTGTGCGTTGTTCCCTCTAGCAGCGAGTGGTGTTATCTTCACTTGTCAGCTATAATTACAGAAACGTTTTACATGTTTAGAAGTGTTTACGATGAAGAGCGTTTATCGAGAACAATTGTGTTTGAATGACATACAAGTTTCGAAGAAGATCAGAAAGAGAGAATGCAAATATCGCGGGTGAAAACAAGGTTGACTGCATTTTTTATGCTAACGATATCATTCATCACGAATTTGTGCCGAAAAAACCAGACGGTAAACCGTAAATTTGTGAACGGAGAAGTTCATGGAGGTAGGCCTAGGCCCATTGGGGCTGTAGTGCCAAGGGGAAAAAAACCCCTAAATTTAATGAAGATATGATTAAAAGATTGGTCACTCGAGTCCACTGTGTTAGGCCTGAGTTTCAGGAAAATGGGTCCTGGTATCTTCTGCATGACAAGGCACCGGCGTATTCTTTGGGCTTTGTCTCTGAGATTTGATACAAGCCGGGAGGCCGGGCGTTCGATTCCCGATGAGGTCACTGCATTTTTTCAATTGCCTAATACTTCCAGCAGCACTATTGCTCCTGGGGTCGACTCAGCCTCTAACAGAAATGAATACCAGGAATCTTCCTGGGGGTAAAGAACGACAACCTCACCGCCATCTGTGAGCCGATTGTCTAGAAAATGTGGGAGCTTTGACGTCTCACATTTTTATGAGCCTTCATGGCCTGTTACAGGGATAGTTCTTCTTTTATGAAATACTTTGGTTTAATACCTCCCGCGCAGTGACCAGCGTGGCTTCCGGTTAGCATCGCTTCGTGGTGACGTCACTATTTATTGCAGCAATAAGCTTCAGTCACGCACGGAATAATGTCACGGTATGCTGACCTGAAAACAAATTGTTCTATTCATTCAGAATTCTATTCATTCTGTTCTATCAGAATTGCCTTCTGCTCATCATAACAATAGAATGAATATGTAATGAGTTGCGTTTGCGACCTGAACCATCAAACGAGGCTCGCGGACGTTATATAACTGCAGGCAAGAAGCGAAATTAAGGCTAAGGCCACAAGAGAGTTTTTGCTTCACTCCGTGCGTGGGCTTGAGAATGAGATGAGGGACCAACGCACTTTGTCAGAAGGACTAGAAAGTCTTTGACCTGTTTCTAACTATGTTGCTTTATCAAGGTCTCCTGCAAGGCCGCGCCATAGCTCAAGCGGTTAGTCGCTGGCTTCCCACCTCGGCGGCCCCAGTTCGAGCCCGGGTCTGGTCAAGTGGGATTTGTGGTGGACAAAATGGCGCTGGAGCAGTTTTTCTCCAAGAAATTCGGTTTTCCCTGCCAATCATCATTCAACCAAATTCTCCATCATCATAATCACCTGTGGCAGGTACTAGAACAGACCAAACAGTGGCCGACGTGCCGAGTGGACCCAGCTGGAAGAAAAAGTCTCCTGCAATCGAACGGATTATTCTCGTTTTCGCTTGCACTGACGTGACAACAGCCCACATCACGAATACACTACTTCTCATTTCCATTTTTTTAGGCCGAGTGCGTACCTGCTGTGCTTTCTTGCGGTGAGAGGAAGCAGGACTCTTCCAGTGGGTTTCTGGTTTCCAGTCTGGTTTCTACGTCATAACCGTAAACCCACGTCTCGTCACCGGTAATGGCATTTTTAAAAAGATTTTTGCCATCATTAGCTCTTTGAAGGACATTTTGTCAGTTGGAAAATCGTTGCAGTTTCTGATTATCCTTGAAGAGTTTTGACACAATATTTCTGGTACCAGACGTATTCCTAACGCTTCCATTAAAATTGAGTGGCATGAACCGGTGTATATTCCAATATCTTCTGCAACTTCCAAGCCAGCCAGTCTACGATTACCACGGATAATATTTTTCACCTGGGCAATCAGATTTTCGGGTGATGAAGTTGAAAGTCGGCTACATCGCTCAACTTCAACCTTTGACGTTCTTCGATTATTTAAACGTCTGAAACATTCGTAGATCGTCGTTTGACTGAAGACTTCCATTATTTTGAAACGGAATTTTAAACACATCCTTTGCCTCTTTACCGACTCCATACTAAACGCGACAAGACAACAACGCACTCGATCACAATACCGGCTATAACAATTAAACGGATTTTAAGAACTGCTTAGAAGAAAATGGCTTGCATAATTAAGAGTCAGCTTGCAGTACCACTCATAAAACACCTAACGTGCCTTCACTTTGGGAACTACTTGACAAACATCGCAATTAATCGTACCAAGACCCGAAGTGCCGAAGTATGTTAGGTCATACAAAAATAATTGGATTACTGACACTGTTACGTATCCAGGTAACGCGACAAGAAATTATGGGTTCCGGATGAGACGAAGCTGTTTATTGGACACCTACTCGTCTACACCCACAATTACAATTCTCAAATAACGCCCTGTTAGACGAAGCGACTTGATTAGTTCGTCGTCTTTCGCGTTTCCTCTTCAACGGTCATACACGTACTCTTGCACCGCTATTCTCCGTGGTGTCTTTGCCCTTGGTTCTTCTCTTATCTTTCCTCGGATCTGAACTCCTTTGGTTTCTTATCTTCTACCCTCTTAAGTAGCTCTTCGCGTACCGCTGAGAGGACACCTTTTCAAAGGGTTCTGTTTCTCATGTTAGCTAGAATACTCGTTAGCGGATATATTCGTTGCCGTGGGAACTCAACAATTTTGTCTCTGCTTTTCTAGGCAGTTTCTTAGGTACTTGTCTTTTCATGTATTCGCTACCGCTGAAGTATGCGTTCCCATTGCAGCCGTTGCGCGGCGATGGACGTCATATAGTCCGGCTTTTAGGCCGCACGCCACAATATTAAACGTCTTTACACCGGATGGTTTGTCATACTAAGGTCAATAGAAGCGTAACGGAAAAGATGTCTCATATTAAAAGAAGACATAAGATTTGGGTGTGTTTTAAGTAACAATGTCCAACCAGAGGCAGATTGTCACCAATTTTGTTTCAGTCCTCAGCTGCCTCAGTTACTGGCTGGTGGGCTACGCGCTGGCCTACGGGGAGGGCAACTCAGTGCTGGGTTACACGTACTGGGCCGGAGTTGGACTGCCAGCAGAAAAGATGTCCCACTGGTTCTTTCAGTTCATTTTTGCTGCTACGGCTGCCACCATAGTGTCTGGAGCCGTGGCGGAGAGATGCAACTTTGCTGCTTATATTGTCTACAGCATCGGCATATCGGGTGAGTGAAGGACAGGCAGAAAACTGCCGCAGAACTCCATGGAAAAGGAAATAACTGCTATACAAGCTGGCACTATTTTTACTTGTGACTTCACAAAACTAGCAGGCAAGAAATAAGAAGAATTCTCGGGCTATCAGCCGTGCTGTTTGTTCAAAAATGACTGACGTTTCAGGGACCATACCTGTACCGTCAGCAGACTCTGAGAATGGAGGCAAACATGATCCCTGAAACTTTAGGGACTTTTAGCCTACTAACATGACTGAGAGCCCGAGAATATCTTATTAACTACAGCCACCGTCAAAACTTCAGATCTAACAAGATGAATTCCTTGTGTAAATCATATGAATATCAAGAAAGTCGTCTTCTGGGATGTGGCGCCGTTTAGATATTGTGTTAACCGACGTTTCGGAGGAATGTATCGCCTCAATCTTCAGGGCAGAAGAAAAAAGAAAATCGTCGAGCAACGACGTCTTATCCCCCGACTTTCGGCGGCAAGCCACAATATCAAGGCAGCTGTCTCACTTGCGGCTAGAAAATTGGTTTTATGCGCCCCGCGAGATTATTCTTTCGTTACACAAAATACGTGTACCTTCTCTTTGAAAAATGCAGTGAATCTCGTCAAAAGAACAACATAAAATGCGCAACTGACATTACAGAACTTCAAACTTAAATTGCTGTTTTTTAACCTTATGGATCCAATTCTAGATAGTACCGAGGTCAAGAAAGGTGGAGCTACACCTCCATTCCCCACATGTCTTCATGGCATAGCGCTTAATTAATTAGGCACCTTACCTATGGGCCCAATTCTTATACGCGTTTCTTTGCTCCATAGATTTTGTCTGTTTTCCTTTCCTCATGCTTCCTGTTGCCCTGTCTCGCTAACGAAGTGTTTGAGAACAGATATTTACATGATCATTTCTGCCTGTCTGTAAAATGTGGAACATTATGCTTATATTTTAGGTATGTAATTAAGATTCAGCCGGTCACACTAGCCGAGCGGTCTAAGGTATGCACTGTCTTCGCTCGCTCGGAAGTCGGGATCGTGGGTTCGAATCCCATATAAGGCATGGATGTTTGGTATGTGCATGTGTTTATTCTGTGTTTGTGTTGTTCTGTGTATAGGTAGGGGCCTTGCGACGAGCTGATCACTCGTCCAAGGAGTCCTACCGTCTGAAAAATGGTCATGAAACTGAAAAATCAGAGTCCAGGGCCCAAGGGGGCTGTAGAGCCAGTGAAAAGAAAAGATTCATCCTGCATAGTCTGAGATACTGAAAGCATCAGAAAATAAAATTAAAAAGTAGTGCTATTTTAGATGGCGCCGGATAATTTGTGAAACACAGGCTCTGACATCTGTTTCAGGAATTGTGTATCCCCCGATATCTCATTGGGTTTGGACCGAAGTCGGCTGGCTCAACAGGCTCGGATACGTGGATTTCTCTGGTTGCGGCCCTGTCCATCTGCTGGGTGGTGTCTGTTCCTTTGTCGGCGCCGTGTTCCTCGGCCCACGACTTGGACGGTTTGGAAACAAGTATGACGAGTCGGAGAAGGAAGAAATCGTGGGACACTCTATTCCAGTACGTACAAAGCACTCAAAACCTAACTGGAAATTAGCTGTATGACGCAGTAAACTCATGTAGCCGCGGGAAACATCTGTGCTTCTGCATAAAAGTTTAAAAATTCTCACTTGAGTAAAGGAACTGTCTCCGACAATGGTGACGTCATCTTGGGCCATTCAAATACTGCGATACCCGAAGAGAATGTCGCTTACAGCATGGCTATATGCCGAAGTTTCCTTTCAAATATCTAATATATTGTCACGAGTCCTGGTATCCTTGACAAATAATTAACGGATTACGGATTTGACGAAGCTGTTTTATTGCATAAGTTGTAACCACAAAGAATTATAAGTCTCCAAATTATTACTGGAACAATAACACATAAATTCTTCACACTTCAATTATAATCTTCGTTTGTAGCCTCCGGGACATTGCTGTTGGATTACGTCCGTCAGTCCGTTATCTTCGCCACTCTTATAATATTATCTTGAACCGCGTAGAAGTCACTACTCTCTCAATTGCCTTGAACTCATATCAACTCAACTGCTGAGCTGCTTTGAACGACGCCTTCCTGTCTAATCCCTCGAACAGTGTTCACTGCTCCCTATATAGCCTCGGCACGGACCCTCCACAGAAAACACATGGCTGCTTATCAACGGATATCATGTATTGTTGTCAGGCGTGTCTACCCATCAATTGCCTAGCAATGGACTCCCCATTATTGCGCATTCGTTGCTATGAAGCATACTGCCTCATGGGGTGAGAGGCTGTGTAATCTGGTAGGTCAGGGACGATTCGGAGGGACATACGAATTGTTTTCTTCGGTTCCGAACCTGTACATCTGTTAGGAGGTGTTTCCTGTCTCCTTGCCCAGCTCTCTTAGGGCGAGGGCACACCAAAGAAACTGGAAACTGATTTCCAGATTAGCAGGGCACACTGAACTTTGAAATGTTAATTTATTTTAATTAAGATCAATTTGTTTTAATCAGGAAATATCGCGTTCACACGCGATATCAAATTTTGACATACAGCGCAACAATTTTAGCAAGATAGAAGACACCTAAAGATGGCAGCACACGGCCGAAACATGTAGTATGGAAGAAGGGTAACTGTATAATAATAAGTTACATTTAAGACGGAAATATGAGAAATAAATGATATATTAATCCAACAGGTGCTTAAATACAATATTAGGAAAAAAGCATTGGGTGAATCCGTTCTTCTGTGATAATTTAAACTCAGGCGCTTGTATTGTTTTAAAAGAACTTAATCTGGATCCAGACTCATTCATCTCGTGAGAAATTCTGTCCAGGCCAAATCTATTTTGTCCTGCCTAGCACAGTGAGACTGTTATGTTGCCAGAACACGGCTAGTGAAGAGTGGGCATCCTAGTGCTTGTGCAACGATGAACTGGAAGATGTAAGATTTGAGGTTTTCACGGCGGTGACTATGAAGACAGCAGTCTTCTGGGATTTGGCACCGTGTATATGTGGTATATGAGGAACGTATCGCCTCCATCTTCAGGGTAGTAGGAAATATATAAGAAATCCGCAAGCGAAGAGACCGTGAGAACCGGTAAAAGCAGACTGATGTTGGAAATATACACACGGTCTCTTCGCTTGCGGATTTCTTATATATTTCCTACTACCCTGAAGATGGAGGCGATACGTTCCTCCGGAACGTCGGTTAACACCACATATACACGGTGCCATATCCCAGAAGACTGCTTTCTTCAAGAACTGGAAAGTTTGTGAATCAGCGATAGCGTTGTATTTCTTGTATTTAAGCGTGATTCAGAGAGGTTATAACCAAAGTGCCAATAAATCCAATCATCCGAACCAGAAACCGTCATTTCATCACGCGCACCACCATACACGTGACATTAATTTATTCTCCCATATGGGACTGCCTACAAAGAAAATTTCCTGGAGGGTCTCAACCACTCAAAACAACCTCTTTGCATTCTAGCTACATGCTCATCCCATCCCAGCCGGGTACAAGAAGCACTATTTGACCTTTATAAATCACACAGTTTCTTATAATTGCGAAAGTACAAATGCATGTCTTCAAATACAGTATTTACGCTTTCTAAAACATGTGCAGCTGGTGGGGATCGGAGCAATGATTCTTATAACGGGGTTCCTGTCCTTCAACGGCGGCTCTCTGGGCTCCATGACGAACCCAGGAGACGGCGAGATCATCGCCCGGGTGATTACGAACACGGTGTTGGGCGGCACTGGCGGCGGAATCGCAACTCTCTGCGCCACCAAGTTGGGCCTGTTGGGGGCGCCCTTCTGGAACTTCAGCTTCACAGTGAATGCAACCCTCATAGGCATGGTGAGTGGTCTCGACCAGCTGCATGGCAATCAGGACACTGATCAGGTCCATTGTGCGTCCCCCTTTAATTTCTACTGTCGCCATACCCTACCGGTACTGGTGCGTGCTATCAGCCCCGTTCAGCCAACGAGGTCGGCAGTCGGTAACTGATATTTCCCCCATCTACCAGGGGCATTGGAAACTACTTGGGCGGGAAATTGTTGCCTAATTTTGCGCAGAGGTCTCCTAGAGACATGAGGATCTTTTGCGTGCCGTAAATCTACGACACGGGACCCACGGCTTAAAGTCCCTCCCGGAGAATTGCAAACTATGTTTTGTTCGATCGATACTGTGAGCGTCCTCAGATAGCCAACTTCGGCAGCGTCTACATGAGCGCACAAAATGCGTCCGTTGTAACGAACGTCGTGACGTCTGTTGTAGAAATAAACAAGAGAGGAGAATGCTACACTTTCTTCTGGCTCCATTGCAGACAGAAAACTACGTACCGCATTCTGCAACTGTGTGGTGTCCTCAGCAAAGTACGTTCGTTACAACGGACGCATTTTGTGCGCTCGTGTAGGCGNTACCGCGTGCCCCCGAATAAATGGAATAAAACCTATTAAAATCCAACGGACATACAGTGGCAAAATTTAGCAAGCCACTTTTACAAATACACGTACTATCAGTAGTAGTAGTAGTAGTAGTAGTAGTAATGGTAGTACCACATGTTATTAGAATGACAAAAACATCGAGAGGGGTAAGCAGCACGCCTGGAAGAAAAAAAAATGCACAAAAATCTGAAAGTCTGAAGACAGGAGATCCAGATGCAGACATGGGGATAATATTAAAACGAAGCTTAAATAAATATGGTTTGAGAATATGGCATAGATTCGTTTAGCATAGGATAGGGTCCAGCAGTCCGCTCTCGCGAACACGGTTATGATTGCGCGGGTTGCATAAATGACAAGGCGTTTCTTGACTAGATGAGCGGTTTTTCAAAAAGGACTCTTTATGCAGCCGTAGTCACATCTGCAATAGTAAAAAAGTAAGTAAAGGTATCCCTGTGACAGGCTATGGAGGTCCATAGGGTTGTGACACGTTGAGGTTCCCACATTTTCTAGACAATCGGCTCATAGATGGCGGCAAGGTTGTCAGCCCTACGCTCCGGCAGCCCTTTACCTCAAGAATATTCCAAGAATATTCCTGGCACTCATTTCTGTCGCACCCAGGGCCATAGTGCGGCTGGAAGTATTAGGTCAATTGAAAAAAATCCAATGACCTCATCGGGACTTGAACCCGAGTCCCTCCGGCTTGGAGCATAGTGCCTGAACCAAGTACGCCACCGCGTATGTGCATTAGTAGAAGGTAAAAGTTAAAGTTGTCCCTGTGCTTAACTAACTGAGCCCTACGCCGCAATGACTTATGGGGAGGAGGAGCTGCGCCATTCTCGACCTCAGCACTACATGGAGGTCAGTGGTCAACCTAACACCCCAAGGAAAATCGCCCCCTGCACCTATTGAACAGGAGGCTGTGTGGGCTCCACAGCCGGTCTGGTCGGTGTGGAGAAGAAAAAATCTTACTCCTGCCGGGAGCCAAAACCGGGCCGTCCAGGCAGTACCCAGTCGCTCTACCGACTTACACTCATCAAATATAAAGGTAACTTTCATTCCCCTTAATGAAGAAATCCATAAATTTAGACAAAACGAGTGAATTTTCGTCACCTTGGTACGTGTAACATAACCATTAGTGTTGTAACCAGGGTTGCGTCAGAAATTCCACTGTAAAAATCATTTGTTCGTCTGTGCATTTACCGAATCATCTTTTGCGTATTTCCTTTCCATTATTAGGGGGTCTTCCCCTATATAAAACTGTACAACGCTACCCGCTATCATCTTAAAATATCTGAAGAGTACTGTCTTCTGGGTAATAATGCCAGATTGTTTGGAGAGAGTCCGACGTTTCGGAGGCATACATCTTCTGGTATAAATTCACCGACGTTTTGGAGGAACGTCCCGTATCCCTTTCCGCCAGCTTCTGCTAAGTTATTCTTTGTATTACTCTTCGATTTTGAAGATTGAGTCGATGTATTCCTCCTAAACATCGGCCTCTCTCCGAACTACAGGGCGTTACATCCCACAGTGACCGCTGTGAAACTCTGAGATTCAACTTAACAGGTTTTATTTACACAGCACACGGAAATTATCTACTTCTCGAAGCCAACTGCAGTATACGGAACCTACACGACTGTCTGACTTTCCAAGCTGTGTGACGTTACAGGTGTCCGTGTGCGCAGGCGTCAACAATATGACCATGTGGGCAAGTTTCGCGTGCGGGATCACAGCTGCGCCTATATACATTCTCATTCGTTACATCATGATTTGGTGTAAAGGTAAGCAAACTTTAGGGGCATAAGTGAAGACTGCTATGCCATAAACTGCAATTATCTGTAATTATTTCTCTTTGTATGGTGCCGACCATGAAAGTTTTGTGTGCCTATATGATTTTTATAGTCGATCACAGTGGCCGCGCGGGTCTAAGGCATGAACTGTCTTCGCTCGCTCGAACACTGGGGTTATGGGTTCGAATCCCACTCAATGCATGGATATCTGTGTGCGTTTATAATGTGTGTTATGTGTGCTGATCCCCCATCCCATCGACTATGTATAGGATCAAGAAACTGAAAAAGAGGTATTATTATATTATTCGGAGGGTGTGGGTTTCCCCATGCACTGCGACCGTTTGTTGATCTATTGTCCATCCCCCTTTAATTATTCTAACTAGTCGCCATGACCTTCGAGTACTGGTGCTCGCTATCAGCCCCGTTCTGCCCATCTACCGGAGGAATTGGAAACTACTTGGGCGGGAAACTTTGCCTAATTTTGCTCAGAGGACATGAGACATGAGGATCTTTTACGGCTTAAAGTCCCTCCAGGAGGACTTGTTCCCTGAATTTTCCGCCCTTAAAAATTCCACGACCTCCGCCGGGTTTGAACCCGCGTACCTTGAGTCATGAAGTGGGAACGTTAACCCTAGACTACGGAGGTCGCTGAGAAAGAGGTTAAGGCCCCAACAGAGGGCTGTAGAGCCATAATAATAATAATAATAATAATAATAATAATTCACAAATATACCAAAATGGGATGTTTTCCCTTTACGCCGCCGATATGCAGGGCATTATCTATAGCATATACAACAGTGTCCTTGAGAATCCGATAGTCAGGTATCTGATAAAGAAATTCTTCGACTTTTATGATATGTACTCCACGAAGTCCATTAGCGTGTTAGAACCCGCCACTAGTCCATATCCTGAGCCATGTAAATCCAGGCCACGTCTTTATATCCTTTTCATTAATATCAGACGAATCAGGCCTAAAGCCGTTAAACTACTACTTTCTGAAATACTGGCAGTGTCACATCAACTTCATGCCAACCAGTAACTTCTATTTCGAATCCTGATCTCGCGGATTTAGACCCATAACTTTGTGGTGATTGTAGCAACTCGACATTGCAGGCAAAGTTGTCCCTGCGTTTAATGAATCAAGAACCACGGTATAAAGACGCATGGGGGAGTGGAGTTTTAGTTCCACCATTCTTGACCTCGGAATAAATGGAGAAGAATGGTTGTGGCACTGTATAGTATTGATATGGGCTTTATAGTTACGGTAACAATGAGCTGTAGGTTCCTCGGTGTATTTTATAAAATTTTCACTCCTCCTACGGCAAGTTTCACTGATGTGGTCAACAAGTGTTACTTCTGCAACTGACAAAATTAGTGCATTTCGGTCGGTCGATCGATTAAATTGCTGCTGGCGCTCACCAGCACAGTCACTCTTGGCTTCAGGTCTCGTCGAGATCTACAAACAACATTTGTGTTCTCTCATAGAGATTTACATGTTTCAGAAGTGGGACCTCTTCTTCGATGAAAAGAGGGGTCGTTCTCTCTGGTATCGCTTGGTCAGTCTGACTGACTCTTAAATTGTTGCTGGTCCTCGCCAGCACATTGATTCTTCGTTCCGAGATCCACGAGAATTATGACCACAATTTCCTGTCAGTCTCACTACGACTCTATCAGTGTATTGCTTCAAGCAGCCTCTTTAAAGCTAGCAAGAATAAAGGTGTAATGTCAAGCGAGTAGTCGCTGCCTACAGGATTTATAAACAGCGAATGACTAACGTGGACTCTGTCACTTATGTTATGTTGGTAAGACCACAGCACTTACGCATGGCTGCCTACAAAAACCCATTCCCTTAAAACTGATTCGTCTTACCTAGAATGTTTACATGACATTAGTTTCCTTCATAAACTACCCAGTAAAATCTAGTTATAACGGAATCCTAAAGATCCCTAGAACTTCCGTTTCAGACAACGATATATTTATGATATCTACTTAACATTGCACAGTACATGCTTCATGAATTTATGATCCAAATCATAAGTCAGGCATTCATGTTACATATATTTTTTTCCCATTGGCGCTACGGCCCTCGTTTGGGCCTAGGCCTACCTCCATGAACTTCTCCGTTCACTTCGGTTTTACTAGATCTTAGAAATTCGGTAGGACTCCTTGGGCGGGTGATCAGCTCGTTGCAAGGCCTCTACCTGTACATAAACAGAGAAAAACGCACACAAACATCCATACCCTGAGTGGGAATCGAACCCACGATCCCGGCTTCCGAGCGAGCGAAGACGGTGCATGCCTTAGACCGCTCGGCTACCGTGACCGGCATGTTACCCTACTTTATTTGTAAGCAGCGCGTATGTATTTTTTTAATTCCTTATATTTCCAGGATTTCATTAAAATACTGCATGCACAGATCATTCTGGCAGAAACATCGCAGCCAGCTGCTGGGCAGCCATCAGATGTATAAAGCGACCACTCAGAATCATACCAGTAAATAACAGAAAACCTGACAATGGGAATACATAGTTGTCCAGTCTAGAAAACCGAGATTAACGGCCGTGGGGATTCGTTGCGCTGAACACGTGGCACCCTCTATCCGCAAAAAGTTGGCACTAACTTCGCCGACAAGCGGCGGTTGCTTGGTCGGTATAGTTCTCTTGCGGACTACAGGCCACAGAGTTTGTTTTGTTTTCTGTTGACTACATAGTTGCCAGAGTAGATGAGTGTTCTATCTCCACTTTTGGGCGAAAATGAGGTAATGCACTTTTCTGATTCTCCGTATTGTGTACTGCCATAGTTTTACCTTATTTGCAAGTGTGAGATTTTAAAATGCCATTTGTTCTAAGCCATATATAAACCGCAGCTGTTTCTCTAAGTTAAAACCCAGTCTTTTTCGAAAAATTGATGTTGTTGGATATAGTACGTCAAAACTTAGATGACGATGTATACACGAGGTTTCGGTAGCATCCTTTTATTAATATACATTAACAATGCTGTGGTAATAAACGTGGGATGGTGTGGTTTGGATTGATCTGGCTCAGGATAGGGACCATTGGACGGCTCTTGTGAACACGGTAATGAACCTTCGGGTACCATAAAATGCTGGGAAATTCTTGAGTAGCTGCAGAATTGACAGATCCTCAAGAAGGGCTCAGCTCCATGAGTAAGTAAGTAAATAAATCGTAATAAATTAGCAATTTCATTACTTCAGTATATTTTATTTTAAGAAAAGCTTGTGCGAGGAACCGAAATGTTCTCTACGATGTACTGCAACGGAACTCCGAAACAAAATGTGTGGAACACTATGAACACAATTTACGAATTATTAAATATCATTATTTCAGCTGGGTGACAGTCATGTCAGCGATCTTAATACTTCTTGTAGAGTTCTTGTTTGAAAATCTTTGGATGACTGAAAATGCTTGAAATGCTTTATAATCATATTTTAACATTACTCCATCCACTGGTTTGGCCTTGTCCTGCAGCGAACTGATGCACTCACACAATGACGTCCGTGGTGAAGGTATACCACTCTCGCTTTAGATAATTAATAGTTCATTTCATCTGCAACTGTTTACTACGGTTAACACTGTTTAAGTGAGTTCAATTATTAAGCACTTGCAAACGAGGTATGCACTAGGCAAATTTTTTAAGCTTTCTAAGACATTTAGATGCACGGTGTTAAACAATATGTATGCATTGTCCTCATAAGAAGAGCACCAACCTAAGGCCGTAAGAACAGACTGCATTATCTGACCGCGGTGTAGAGATTTCTCATCTGGCAGCCATAAGAAATGTGTCACTGCCATTGGTTTCGTCTCTCTGTTATATAATTAACTGTAGGCTCTGTCAACTGCGACAAATATCCTGAGCGCATCATGCATAACATTATATAAGCCTTAACTCTATCGAGGGATCCGCAGGATGAGCCCCGAAGAACTTAGAGGGACCTAAATGCTCACAATGATTGTCTGAAAGTGGAAATCGATATGAGACAGGAATCCGTGCAAAAACAGAATTATGACACTTGCTTCCTTCAAATAATTCCCATTTAAATGACGGGATTAATAAATATACAACTCATTGCCGTCGTTAGACCCAATTTCAAAGACTCACGCTGTTGTCATATTCGTAATTTATATGCCATAAAAATATTTCGTACAAAATTTGATGGTGTATAATAAAATTTTGGGGGCATGCGGTAGCGTAGTTGGTTGAGTCACAACACACGCCGGAAGGTCGAGGGTTCGATTCCCGATGAAGTCATTGGTTTTTCAATTGACCTAATCCTTCCAGTCCCACTATGGCTCTGGTGTTGACTCAGTCTCTAACAGAAATGAGTACCAGGAATTAATTAAATAATTTTCCTGGGGAGTAAACCGCGGCCGGCGCATAAGGCTGACAACCTTACCGCCATCTTTGAGACGATTGTCTAGAGAAAATGTTTGACCCTCAATATCTTACAACCCTATTGGCCTTCACGGCCTGNAATAGAATTTTACTTCGTGCATAAAACTAACGCCCAAACAGCTGCGCGTTTATGGAAGATGCATTAATCGCATAGCAACCAGGCCAGTGCGACAACACGGACCAACCAAGTGTCCGCCCTCCCCGGGGCTGCACATTTTACACATTCTATGGTTATTTTGTTAAGAGAGAAAATTACGCTGTGTATTTGTTCACAACGCGACTATTAACTGGCAGTAATCTAGACATGTTATGTAGGAATGCAAAACTCTATTGCAACAATTAAATCACCAATTATGATTACGTGGCGGTATCTAGAAATTTCGTGTTAATATTTGTGACGAAGTTTTCAAGAAGTTATCTGTTTTCACCTGAGGGCGGCGCATCTTGCTCTGGACCTGCAAAAGAGCTCCATATACCAAACAGACAACAGGCCGTGTGGACCCAAGGGTATGCTTGAACACAGTGGCGACAGAAATGTCATAAAGTCCGAAATAAGTTTCATGAAATCCTTCGGAGAGTTCAGAAATTAATTGGACGACAAACAGACATGCAGACAAGATGACACCATGACCATAACTTTTGCTAAAAATGAAAGAATATTTTAATTCACTTTTGTTTGGGTTGAATTTATCTCCATATGGTGCTGAGATAAAGAATGCAAGGAGCTAATTGTTAAACAACAACACAATAATCAAGGACAAAAACTCTTACTAAAGTTGAGTCAACAAAATCGCCCTACAAGTTTCGGTCCCATAGGAGCATCTTCAGAGGCTCCTGTATTAAATACAGATTGCTTACGTGTATATTTGAAATTATAACCAAAAGTATTAAAATTATTTTGCAAATATAGAGATGCCTCATTATTTCTTAATTAATATCTTTTCCATCGAGTCCTTTCGCCCACAAAAAAGCACAACAGAACGCTGCTCTTCGGTACTCCTCAAGTACAGTCGCCATATTGACTACTGAAACTAGCTTCTGAACATGTGCATGCGCGTCTGCTACGTAGTGTGTCATGAGGCTCGACTGTGCTGCTACCTAGTTATACACACAGAAACCCTATTACGTCCACTACAGCTGTTCTACTTCCATTTCCCTCGTAAAATGCAAGGAGTTATACTTTCATCCATCACAGGTCTTCATGCCGTGGTGCTTATTTAAGCACAGAAACAAATGTACCAACCCTAATTAAAGAAACGTCCGGTAACGGTAGCCAAGCGGTCTAAGGCATGTACTGTCTTCGCTCGCTTGGAAACCGGGATCGTGGGTTCGAATCCCACTCAGGGCATGGATGTTTAGTTTGTGTGTGCGTTTTTCTGTGTTTGTGTACAGGTAGAGGCCTTGCGACAAGCTGATCACCCGCCCAAGGAGTCCTACCGAATGTGTAAGATCTAGAAAAACCGAAGTGAACGGAGAAGTTCATGAAGGTAGGCCTAGGCCCACTGGGGCTGTAGTGCCAAGGGGAAAAAAAATTAAAGAAACGAGGAATCAGATGAGTAACCGAATATCTTAACTTTGTTATTTACGAAAGCCTGCGTATTATTGTAGACTTCCTTTGCCTTCTACCAATTTCAGGCAGGAACTGAGAAATCCATTCAGAATTAATATATATATATACATATAATTTCTCGTCTCCTGGAATGATAGCATGTCATACGTTTTGTTGCAGTTGATGATCCGCTGGATGCCGTGGCTGTTCACTTCGGTGGCGGATTCTGGGGCCTGATTGCAGCTTCAATATTTGATAACAATGGATTTGTGTTTGGCGCCGCCTATGAATCTGCAATGGTACGTAGTCCCTGTATGGCACGTAATGATGGAGGCTTGGCACTTGTGGGGTGATGAAGGGATCGTCAAGGGAGACAGATCGGAAATAAACCTACCTTCTCTGTGCAGCATCAGTATTGGTCACTAGTGTACTTGTGTAGTGCACAACTGAACACAATTAGAGCAACTGTGTTTTGACTCAGGTAGTAGTCGCTGATACACACCTCTACCACACCTTTAAAGGCACCATCTTCTTACAGTCTTCACAACTGTCAGGATTAGGGTCTTGTACTGTTCTCTCTCTAAGGTACAGCAAGTAGATAGTCCCTCTACGCTTGCGCTCTTACCTAAGGGACCCATTGTTTCAGCATTAATACTGAATGAAGGAGAGACTACCTTCATCTAGCATAATGAAATAAAAATTCATTATGGATCTCGTATCTGTGGTCTTTCAGGACAGCCTGCAGTTCGCTTATTTTCGCTTCACTGCAGCACAACATTAAGCAGTTTACTATTGGCATGTGTATGGGTGTACGCGTGACGAAAATAATGGGTTCTAGTTCGGATGCCTGGATTTATTGGTACTTCGATTCCAATCTCTCTTATTTACAATTAATAGAGCGCTATCGCTTATTTACACAATTTACAGTTCACCGTTGCATACGCACTAGGATTCTGTTTCCATAGTCATCTGCTAGCAATGGATCTCAACACAGAAACTAGTACTTCAAATCACTATGAAGTCTTCTTGTCTTCAATCATTTTGCACTTCTCTGTCTTAATCTGTACTTAACTAATCTTCACAGTTCACTAAGGACATGCTCCATTCTCGTCCTTGCGCTCTCAACTGCTCCTAGCTTCTGACTTCACTCATCTTATAAGCATTCCGCACAGACCCAAACGAAAACATAGTCCGTATTGTTGATGACGTCACCGCTTGCATAGCACCGTCCGGAAATATGTTTACTGTATTTAAGACTCAAATAATGTCGACCTTAAAACCAATTACAATGAGTTAAAGTCTCCTGTGATAATGGCCGGGTTACATTTCCGCTACTCCATAGCATCAGCCCCCTATCCAATGGGTAGCGGGTGCTCTTTCCCGTGGGTAAAGCGGCTGGGGCGTGAAGGTGACAACTCACCCCCATCCAGTGCCAAGGTCAAGAATAGTAGAGCTATACCTTCGCTCCCTCATATGTCTTAATAGTGTGGTCTTTTATTAATTAAGCACAGGGACAACTTTATTTTTACCTTACAGCTGTATTAAAGGGTGCTGCATTGAGTTTCATCAGCATCTGCCAAAGTATTCAAAACATATTCATAAAAAATCTGTTAAGTCTTTAGTGGTTCCTAACGTAAACCACATCATACTTGGTAGACAAAGTTTAGTATAGGACTAATGCTCTGAGATTCCCCTGGGAGGTAAAGCGGCCGGGGTGTAAAGCTGACTATTCATTTCCATCTAGTGCCGAGCTAAAGAAAGGTGGAGTGATACCTTCACTCCTCCATGACTTCATGCCATGACGTTTAATTAATTAAGCATAGGGACAACTCTGTTTTCATATTTGCTAGCACACTGAGTTTATTTAAAACTGATCCCTTAATTTGACCGCTGTTGCTTGCTGAAATTTGGACAGGCAAGGAAAAATTAACAAGCGATTTTCGAGATGACATAATAAGCGAGCATTTACGAAAGATCATACATATTATCTGTGTTAGTGGTATCAAACTCGCAGAATACAGGGGGCATGAGGCTGGCAGGTTGGTATTGTGCACATCGCGGGAAATTACGTATACTGCAAACATCAAACCTTGGAGCATCATACATAGTGACACTTAAACCAACAAAACCAAAGAAAGAATGCACTGAGTTATTGTTAAACACTGTCATCGAAATTCCGAAACCTTTTGGTGATAATCTCGCTCTAAATTTTGAGCACGTGTTATTTCTTTCTTTTGCTATAAGAAAATTAATGGAGTTTTTCCAATTCTGTCGTGTAAAATTAAAAGATGTAAAACGTAAGTAAATGTTTCTTGGTCTTATAAGTCTAATTATTTAATTTGTGCTTCATAGATACATTCACTGCGTGGCGAGTGTTTTTACTTGTGCACTGGAAACAAATATATATTTTTTATAATGCTGCAGGACGCGTGTCCCCTTAGTGGTTTGAAGTTGGACAGCCCTGATAAACCTTATAAAAGTAAGACCGTATAGCCCATACAACGTTCTCATATTTTTGCAGTTCATAATTTTGTAATTATTTCTTCCATAACTACCAATTTTACAACATAGAAATGTGTTTCAGATTTTAGCGTACAGAATGGTTGGAGCAGCGGCCATTATCGTCTGGGGAGGACTTGCGTCCTGCGTCATGTTCGGAACTCTCAAGTACCTAGGAAAACTTCGGGTTAGCGAAGAGGAGGAGAGGAAAGGTAAAGGATTACTCAAATGACAGACAATTACATACAGATTAAATTGATATGCCGATACAATAATTCATACGCTTTATCGCGTGTAATACCAATACTGCAAAGTCAGAAATGTTCCAAACTGCATTTGTTACGCTTTACGCCGTCTTACATGTGAAATGTTCCCACATATTAATCAAGGCAAAGTTGTCTCTATGGATGCCGAGTCGAATACCTCCACCGTAGCCTGCAAGTCACAGAAGGCGACGAAAAGGGAACCCAGTGCCTGGGGGTATAAGTGGGCCACCCTGTTACCGGGTAATATAAATTTAGAGGAACTGACTCTCCAGTTTTGGGGAAGTCTCGAATCTGAGACAGTAAAATGTGATTATGAGTCCAGCGGGACTCGGACCTGAGAATGACTGCGCTGGCGAGGACCAGCAGCAGAGAGGATGTTACATAAGGACTATGACCCCAAGTGTTCAGTTGAAAAAATACTTGTCGTGGGTCTCAAGGGGCTTCTTGCCAAGACAAACTGATTAGCGGTAAACTGCCAGTCGGAAAGTAACTCTGAATCAGTCTCTGACTGTACTTAATTACTTAAATACTATGCCATGAAGACACAGGGGGGAATGGAGGCGTAGTTCCACCTTTCTTGACCTCGGCAATAGATGGAGGTGAATGGTTAGTTTCACGCTCATGTCGCTTTACCCCCGGGGATAGAGCCCCCCGTACCAATTGGATAGGAAGCTGGGTGAGCCCCAGATTAGGTGTGGACACTGTGGAGAAGAAAAAAATCTTGCACTGCCGAGAATCGAAGCCGGGCCGTAGAGCCTATAGCACATCGTTCTAACGACTGAGCTACGCCGGGTCTCCCTATGTATTTCATGCCTTAACATTCAAGATAAAATGTGAAAGGAGACTTTTCCATTCGAAATTTTCTGCAAAGAACCCGGAAACGAATTTCTTGACGGACAGGGTGTTCTGAGCACACGTTTCAACATTTCTAGCTCCTACGCACATTTCCGTTTTCCTCCTGTTTCAGGTCTGGATCTGGCCATGCACAATGAACCAGGTTATCATCCGTTAGGTTGGAACAACTATCCTCCTGTGACACTCTGGCAGCCTCCATTGCACGTCTCTGTGTTTCCAACTATTGACGTTACTCACAGAGGAGGAAAACATCGACGTGCGTTCAGATCCATATAATTTGGTCAAATTTTATCGTTCGTAGAGCTTTAACAGTGAAATTTGTTATTATACAGTGAATTTAGCTCATTTCCATGTTCACAGATAACGCACATACACGCCACATATCGGACTGCATGAACGAAGCCTTCGTAGACACAGAAAATGGCGGCCATCCAGTGCAAGAGTCGAGCAAAATGTAGTTGTTCGCCGATCTGTGGAGAATATGCCTTCTCAATGAAGACGGCGCAGTGTCGCGAAGGACTAGCAACAGAACCGAGGGCCTGAGCACTTCAGGCTGAATTTGGACAAGATTCAACATGCAACAATATTTTCTACTGCTGGCACACTTCAGTGTCATAAAGGATTGGCAGAGACACCGAGGGCCTGAGCTCTTAGGGCTGAGTTGGGACAAAAGTATTTTGGAACGTACAGCTCACCCCTCACCTTTAGTGACAAGACTGGGCTGGGCCTTTTCTGCTCTCCGCCACACTTCGTCGTGCGGTGCTTAGCTGACACATGAAAAAGTATTTATATATATATAGGGTTGCTCAAAAGTCAGTTAACAGTTTAGTAAAATGTACTAAACTGAAATATATTGGAAATTTCTCTTTTACTTACTGAATTCGAAAGAAAAAACACCTCGAAATGAGATCCATTTTAAGTGCACAATTCACAAAATTGTGTTACCGTTCTATAAATTTACTGACACGTTTAAAGTTAAATTTTACATTCGTACGAGGAAATATTTTAGATCAAGTGACTTTTGGGCCACTCTGTATATACCGTCACGTAGGATGTGTGACTATAGACGGGGTTTCGGTTGAATAGATTCATTGACCACTCACAAGTCGCAACTACAAGAAATTATCAACATTATCACTATTTCTACATTTTACATTTCAGTAGACCACGGAGTTTAGTGATCTCAGTCTGTTATTAGAGGTTTCCTGGTAACGGTTCCAACACTGTCTATTCCTTCGCCTCCCGGCTCCAATCCTCTTTTCACAGACTTCCCTTGCTTATAACATCTCTGCAGGGGTCACACAGAAAATACAGCTCTTCTAGTGTTGCGGAAACGTGTTTACCGAGGAGTTGCCCAGAAACGGCCCCGGCACGTCAGCCATCTCGCGGTTGTTGCATAGCAACATCTCTGCATACTACAATACATATGTTGCCCTGCAGCACGTAACACACCGTGTGATACCGTCTTTGTGATATGCGGATGTTTAAGCTATTAGTGACTTTTACTTGTTTTTTGTAATATGGTATAATGGGTCGCCTCTCGTGCTTTCCATATACGGGTATCGCCTTTAGATATGTTATATTTATAACCACAGTTCTCAGTGTACGTAAGTTAATTTAAATTGGAAATTAACTTAGTTTTCGTGTACAGTCAGTCAAGCGTAGATAACAACAAATTACATTCTCATGTTACTTATCATTGTGTTCGCTCTGAATGGAATCAAACTCCATATTAACTGATAAATAGGGTGTCCCAGGAGGAAAAGGAGGTCATAGTATCGGTCATTCTAAGCAAAGAAAAAAGTGAATATGTACATGTATCTTTTTACGAAATGTTTCCGAGATAGAATGATTTCACTGTATAGTAGTTAGGATTTGGCGCCCAATATTCTCCTTCCATCCCAAATGTGAATTGGTGTGAAACGTCAGTTGGCCGGTGTGACTGCTGATCGTAACATTGTACGAGTGTTGTGAAAAACGCCACACATCTTCACAAATGCCGATTATGCTGATATGCTGTATATTGTTTTCAAACGAGTTGTAAAGTACATTGATGTTGACAGTTGAATTTTAGAAAATGTATTATATTAGGAAGCCGGGATAGCGCAGTCGGTATAGCGATTGGCTACGGACTGGACCACGGAGAGGTCGGAGTTCGAGTCCCCGTAAAGTAAAGAACTTTCTCTTCTCCACATCATCCAGACCGGCTCTGAGGTCTACCCTACCTCGTACACAATGGGTACCGGGGGCAGAGCGACCGGGGCGTGAAGCTAACCACTCACCTCCAGCTAGTGCCGAGGTCAAGAAAATGTGGATCTATACGTCCATTTCCCATACGCCTTAATGGCGTAGTGCTTAATTAGCTAAACACAGGGACAACTTTTCTTTTTCCTTGGCACAACAGCCCCAGTGGGCCTAGGCCTACCTCCATGAACTTCTCCGTTCATTTCGGTTTTTCTAGATCTTACACATTCGGTAGGACTCCTTGGGCGGGTGATCAGCTCGTCGCAAGACCTCTATCTGTACACAAACACAGAAAAACGAACACACACAAACTAAACATCCATGCCCTGAGTGGGATTCGAACCCACGATCCAGGTTTCCAAGCGAGCGAAGACAGTACATGCCTTAGACCGCTCGGCTACCGTAACCGGCAGGGACAACTTTACCTTCACTATAATAGGTAAACTGTACCAACTTTGTCACTTGAACAACAAATACAGGTATTAGATATAGTACGAAATATTGTATCTCTCTTACCTACAAAGTTGGTACTGTACAGTGAAATAGCTCTATCTCGAAAACCGTTCGGAACAGGACACATGTATATAATCATATTTTTGCTTAGAATTACAGATACTATGACCTCCCAGAATATTGACCTTTCCTCGTGGGACACTATGTATGTGTATGTGTGTGTGTGTACAATATATATATATATTCGCCGTCAAATTCAACTAAAAATAGGTTCTATATGTTTATCTTCTAAATTCTTAATGCGATTGTTTGCCACCCAGCACGTTTCACGTTTTCAAGCACCATCAGGAATTTAGACTGTGACGTCCTCTAACCTAATTTACTAATTGTTTAGTTATAAAAAACTTACAGTGTAAACTCCTGTTGGTATCCAAACAAGATTGCTAAGTACGAGTATACAGGGTGTATATAACACACCCATTTTGTAGAAGCAATTATAAATGAAATACTTATTACTAGTATGAAATTATCCAGTATAACAGACATATATCAAATTAGAGTGAAACTATTTGCTGTTAGACTGTGGTAGTCAAATTCACCAGAAATCAAAGTTATATAAGCATAATGAATTAAAATAAAAACATTCTGCATAAAGGATTTAACTTTTACTCTTATTAAAAGTTAAATATATATGAATTGTTTCATATAGGGGCCTTTGTTTGGAAGTTGTACATTGTAATACAGCATCGCATTAGAACAGTAAAACAGGTCGGATCTGAACTCAGTACAGACGTTATTCGTTTTCCCTTTCTACCCGCCATTTTGTTATGGAGGCTGTGCTGACAGTTGAATGGGGAATTTCAATAACGTGCCCGTAATATTATTTTGTTTATTTATCTCAAAAATTGCAAGAATTAAGAAAAAGTTTTAACAGACATAAAATTTGCGCTTCATTTCTCTCTACAATGTTTGTTCCAAACATTTTTCTCTAGGACGAAGCCCACAGTAGACCTAAATGTGGCCTTGGTCAACACTAGTTTTCGTTAATACTGTACTACGGCATGTGGAACAGAGTCCAGCTTTACTCCCGTATGTAGAACCACAATAGGCATTTTGAATACTTCCTTAGACAATAGATATCATGGGCTGTAAGAAGCGAAGGTAAGTAATTTTGAAAGCATACTTACCACAGAAATCGGCATCAGGATTTTACGAAACAAACTATGCTTTCGAAAGACATGTTTCTGTATTTAAAGTTCTGACCATTCGGTACTTACTGAATATAAATATATAGTGGGCGCAGCTTATTGTTATCACACAACTTAATTGAAAACAAGCGAATGATAACAATACCCGATGAAATAAGAATGAAACTGTTTACTGTTGTTTATTGATTCAGAACGTAAATGTTTACTTCAAAAGGTGGAAGTGGGCAGAAAGAAAATTTTAAAATCAAGCGACATGAAATGCTTTAAGCTGACTGTCCATTATTTCTCCCAGGAAGTCATCAATAAGAATGAAACTATAGAAATATTTCTGGAAATCCAAATGCATCATTAAAAAGATATAAATATATTAAAATCGAGAATGAAGAACAATTTTTAAAGTTGACTGTCTATTGTCTTTTCTGAGAAGGTTGTTAACAGAACGTTCATTTTCATATGAGTGCTCAAGAAAAAAAAAACGGAATGTTACGCATAGCTTCCGCTGAACATTTGTCAAGGCAGCAATAAGGCAAAAACTTAAAAAAAAAAATAAAGCGATAGCAAAACCGAGACACTGACCACAATAACCGTATTTTTTTTCTATATATTAGTATATGTCTGAAAGGGACTTCATACAAGTGATAACATTACGCGAATGATAATGCTATCGACGATTATAATAGGAGACGTCTATTGTATTTTTAAAAATTGATCACTGAAATAAATGTTGCTTTGTTGCAATATACGTTATATGTATTCAAGAACACTCATAGCACACAAATTTATCATAAAGTAAGAGTCCATGCATTTTAATTTCAGAAATGGCCTATTTTTAGCTAATAAGTTTAACACCTATATTTCGCATTACACTGCATTCCTGCACACCATGTACCAGTTAAGAGGCGGTTAGTATGTCTACAAAATAAACCAATAAAATTATTTAAGTTGGATGTGAGTTTCTGAAAGAGGTGACAGTGAAGACTACTACCTTCTGGAATGTTGGTGGGAATTTACCGTCTTTTCGGAGAAAGAAAAAATTTGTTTTCTGCCAATGCTTTTGCTGGTTCTTTTTTTTAATTCGCTTAGTGGGGGGTGGAGTGTGACTTGGTCCACTCGGCACGGCGGCCACTGATTGGCCTATTGTATATGCCCCGGGTGATTATGATGATGGAGAATTTGGTGGAATGAAGATTGGCAGGGGAAACCGAAGTACTCGGAGAAAACTTGCCTCAGTGCCACTTTGTCCACCAAAAATACTACTTCACCAGACCCGGGATCGAAACCGGGCCGCCGCGGTGGGAAGCCAGCGACTAACCGCTTGAGCGATGGCGAGGCCGGCAGGATATGTAGCTTGAAGATGTGAAGCATCTACATAAAATTTAGTCGCAAAACATATTATAAATCACTACTTCGGAGATCTAGGTCAGGCATATCCCGGATGATAATATTACAATCAATTAGTGATTCACGTTAGGCTTAAGGTGGGTTATTTTTGAAGAGGTAATAAGTCCTCCGATTCGATGGAATTTCTTGACCACCAGAGCGACTATCAGCTTTTAAAAAAGAAAATTTTGTCATAGAATCAGATAGTTGGTCGATGAATTAAGATTCCTGGTTGCCGACAGAGAGGGCAAACTAGGAATCTACAAATTTCTTTATTAAAATCCGTCATAACACAACAAGAAAACAGTATTTTGCTACATGTTTCGGCTTTTTAAAAAGCCATCATCAGGCGAATACACAATTAACATGTTCTCAAGCTATTGAATCGCATACAATATAATTCAGTGCAAATACTGTTAAACATCAACTGTTTTGTTGTTGTGTTGTGACGGATTTTAATAAAGAAATTTATATCACAACAGGATGCATCCATTAAAATTTAGGAGTCTAGAGTTTTGGATTTTTGAAAAAGTCAAAATTGAAGACAAGGACGAAATATGCAAAATATTAAAATCACAAACTCTTTTTATAAATTAATAAAAGTAGTCTTATACGGCTTAACTACAAGTGTGTAAGCAAATTGTTTGGCTGTGCCATTTGGGGGACTGGTGGCCCGGATGCCGAGATCTCAGGGTCTGAGAAGAATATTTTTCTTGCGAGAATACGGCACTACAACGCATGTAGGAGGATCCTGAGCACGAGGAAGCGAGGGGATAGGTTTGTATTGATGTAGGTCTGTATAGCAAGAGGGGCCCCTCCTCAAGGTAGTTGTGGTGGCAATCGTGGTCACTCCGACGGTTAGTCGCACTGACGGCAAGCAACAAGCACTCGACAGGTAAGAAGATAACACTCGTATCAAGCTTCGTTTCAGAAAGATTAAAAATACATTTTCTAAAAGAATTAATTTTAATAAGCAGTAGCTTGATGATTTGTGCAGGTGATCGAATGTTGCTTGAACAGTGCTAACGTCACTGCTTACGTGGAAGTGTGTTTACAGAGTCGTTGCTTATAAAAAGGTTGCATATCCCCGCTGTTCCACCGCTGCTCGGCGCGGACGACACAGAAAACAGCCTCAACTATTGTTGCTTGTTTCACCATGTTTACAGAACCGTTTCACGGCAACGCGTTGATTAAATCTGTTACAATATGTATACAAGATATATATACCCAAAGAGTGTTAACCATAAATCAGTACAAAATCATCTACGGTCAACTACTTTCAACACTGCACTTGTCTCGAGATCCGAAAACGAATGCCGGTTTTCGTGTAGCCTATATAATATAGAGCGATCAGTTAGTTGTGCTTACCAGCTTTAGTAATGTTCACATAAATTTACTATAATCAAAACACAGAGGATGTTCATACTGCTGTGGCGCCATATTCCATAAATGCACATCAAGGCTTTTCAAAGTGAATATAAGAGGTGAGAAAAAACCCGGTGCCATTTAGTATGAAGTTCCTAACCTGTGAAATTTCTTGAGATTGTTCTCTTATACACCATAAAATAACAATACGGCAGTATAATTTACAATTTCATTCCATCCTACACAATTATCACGACCTTCCACCCCGTGGGTCTATTGAAAAGAGAACTCTGTGTACATAAACATCCACTCGCTCTACTCACTTCAGCTCTAAATATGAGAACGGCATCTGCTTTCGAAAAGTCAGAAACACTGCCCATATCCACATGGAGCAAACACACAACAGCGGAATTAACATAAACAATGAACCACCGTGTAAGCCTAATTCAGCAGATGTATCTATATATATTTGCATCTGGGAATGTGAAACTGTACAAACGCACTGTGCGATTCTCAAAACGAGACGTTCAGAGGCAAAGTGTCCATGTTATACAATCGACGCTAATGCATGTACGGAGTTGTGCAGGGTTACATGCTGTGAATAGGCATGTGCCCGTACTCAAACCGGCCAACAACTGATGCGTACCGGTAACCTTGTCGAGCATCTGCCGGTACATTATGTGTTTCGTCTTTGAGCCTAAAAACCGGGCGTCAGGATATTGGCAATGTGTTTTTAGGAAAAGATGTTGGTTGTCACTAAACATTTCACACTGGGATGGTCAGTACTGGGACCGAAATATCATTCTGATTAATGTAAGAACAGAAGAAATGTCACATTCCTAAATGCTATTTAGTGCCGACTAATTAAAGTCTCACGTACAGCACTATATTCCATAAAATGTATTAACCGTAAAGGTTTAAAATACATTCTCCTTATATTATCGACCATGTGGTGAACCGTACAATGCTCCTAATTATGCAGTTTTATGCGGCCTCCTCTTGCCGTCTATCTCCTGGGTTCTAATGTCCTTCTGAATATTATAAAATTACTATAAATTCGGAAACTCCTCACAATAAAATGTGTCACAGCATCCCAACATGACGTTAGTGTGCGTATCTGCATACACACACACACACACACATACAGGATGTTTCACGACTTTAGGGCATAACTGCAGGACGTGATTTCCTAGGTCTTTGTGATCAAAAAAGTTCATATAAACATGTATCCTATTTTGGACGGTTACGGAGTTATGGCCGTTTTAAACTCAGAATAGAAGGTAACGATTACTGACAATAAACGGAATAAAATAATAAACCAGCATAATACATGATACATTTAAAGTATGAATGTAAAGTTAACTTCGTGAGATTACCTTTAATTTGAATTGATTGGTGT
Source organism: Cryptotermes secundus (assembly GCF_002891405.2). NCBI lineage: Eukaryota > Metazoa > Arthropoda > Insecta > Blattodea > Kalotermitidae > Cryptotermes > Cryptotermes secundus. Next base: position 592,572 of record NW_019734311.1, read on the forward strand.
TTAAAGCTGATTTTCGAAAATGCTACCGCCGGCCGCAAAACAGGCTGCCGCTCGGTTGTGAACCGCGCCGGACATATCAACCCATCACACCTTAGATACCTCTCAAGTGCTGAGATAACGAGAATACTCTGTCTGTAGCTGGCTAAAAATAGCGGCCCGCCAGCTGACGGACGAGGTTCACACGAGGGCGTGTACGGGAATGAGAAAACGGTCATAACTCCGTAACCGTCCTAAATCGAACACATGTTTATATGAACTTTCTTGATCACAAAGACCTAGGAAATCACCTCCTGCAGTTATGCCCTGAAGTCGTGAAACATCCTGTATATAAATATATATACAGGTGTAAATAAATCCCATCTAACTACCACAGATCGTTGTAACATATTTATTTACACCCTGTATATATTCGTAAAGAGTGTTCCGAAGGACATTAAGCCGCTCTGTGATAAAACTGCGAAGGTAATGAACGCATGCCTGAAGTTGGTCTGTTAGTAGAGCGTTGTTAAACAACCTAGAAGGGCAACGCATAATACTTACACTAAATGACGTCTATACAACATCATTCCTAAATAACGTTTGAATACAATTTGTGTCATATCAATAACTGTATTCATGATTTTAACTATGACAGATCGAATCTACGAAAGAGTACAGACCAATATGTTACCTATGCTATAATTTTTATTCAAAACAGACTTAGATTGGTTGCCAACTACTTGTGTAAAGAAAAGAATGGACGGCTTTGGTAACTACTGGTATATACCTGTAGTCACCAGAATCGTCTATATTTACCTCATGAAATATTTATTTTTTATATATTCTTGAGGTGGAGTGAGACTGAGTACCTTGGCACTTGAGCCACCGGCAGGCACATTGCACACAGACGAAATAAGTGCTTTTCAAACAGTGATCTATGGACCGCTGATGGTCCGTGGAGGTTCGCCAGGTGGTTTGTAATATTATATATTCCATACAGTGTTATGTGACAAGTACTTACTTACTTACTCATGGAGCTGAGCCCTTCTGGAGGAGCCGCCAATTCTGCAGCTACTCAAGAATTTCCCAGCATTTTATGGAACCCGAAGGTTCATTAACGTGTTCACAAGAGCCCTCCACTGTTCCCTGTCCTAAGCCAGATCTATCCAATCCATACCATCCCATCCTATCTCTCTAAGAACCATTCTAATATTGTTCACCCACCTACGCCTTGGTCTTCCCTGTGGCCTCTTTCCTTCTGGCTTTCTCACCAATATCCTATACGCATTCATCGTCTCCCCCATTCGTGCTACATGACCTGCCCACCTAATCCTCCTTGACTTGATCATTCTAATTAATTATACTTGGAGAAGAGTACAAGTTATGAAGCTCCCCATTATGCAGTTTCCCCAACCTCCTGTCACTTCAACTCTCTTCGGTCCAAATATTCTCCTCAAACACCCTCAGTCTATGTTCCTCAATTAATGTCAGAGACCAAGTTTCACACCCATACAGAACCACAGGCAAAATCATAGATGACATGTAACACATAAAATAATTTAAATAAAAGAATTTGTAACGAGTCTTTGTTTAAAGAAAAAAAATTAAATTGGTGGATAGAAGAAAGTTGTTATGGCGACTTCGAGTATATGTTTCCTCCTATTAACAGAAAAAACGCAATTCCATGCTCTTTGCGACTACGGGGAGTGTTACGACAACCGACTGGTCATCGCGTGAGCCGACCGCCCATGTAATGGTACGCAGGTGATATAAGTTTGAGAAACACCAGCTGGCCTAGATGTTGGACGAGAGAATACAGCATTGGTGGAATGATACGAGAAAGAAGAAAGCGAAAGTACTTGGAAAGAAAGCTGTCCCAGTGGCATTCTGTCCGCCAAAAATCACACACGGACTGCCCTGAAACTAAACCCGGACTTTCGGGGTTGGAAGCCGATGACTAATGGCCTGAGCTATGATTATGGCCTTGAATTGTATAACAACGCCTAATGAAACTCTAATGTCTTAAAAGGTGTTAATCTCTTTATCATAACTCAAATACCACGCATCTGGCATGCAAAAATTGATGCTAAACTTGGGAGTTGACAATGGAAGTGTCCTGTCACTGTGGTTTCGGCAACAAAGCATTTGCGTGATATTTTGAATTATAACTCATGCTTAGACTTCAAAGTACAAAAGAATAAGAAAACAAAACAAGAGGAATGAAAAGAAAGAGTTTCCATCTGTTATTCTACTAAAGATGTCATTCATATTCGATTCTTCTGCTATTATTCTCACGCCTAATCTTCGATCTGAGCGCACCAAGATTCGTACTCTGTCCACATTTGCAATTGTCCTTTGCGTTTTTGGCTGCCCACTTCTTGGGTCGTCTTGCACATCTTCTCGCTCTTCCTTGGACTGCCTATGTCATTCAAAGACGCTCGATTTCTTCATAACATATACACCATAAGCCACTGTTAATAGGGCTAGCGTTTCACTAGCACTTTTATCAACCTTCACACAAAACTTGAAGTTCATCCGCTGTTCCAGATTCTTGTCACTCACTTTTCTACAACAGCATACCACGGACACGTACTAGTTCCTCTTCTGCTTGGGAACGAACCACTCATTTGGTCTGTGGCTCATGTAAACCCAAATTGCAGCATGTCCAAACAAGCTTGGATAATTGAGTTTGCCTGACTCAACACCCCAGCTACACGCTGCGGCCATTCCGGGAATTAAACTGTCACACTTTGTATTGCGACATGTAGACCAGTTTCCAGGCAACGCCCTAAATACGCTCACGCAACAATAGAAAAGGTATTGCAAGAATTGTTTCTATGTGGTCCACACAATGCCTATTGCTATGCAACGGGTCGCTAAACATGTTCCCGCAAAACGTACCGTGGAACAATGGGACGTCCATTTCTGGGCAAGGGAGCGGTAAACACGCCTACGGATTTTTGAGAGACGATATTATCCGTGGGGTCCGTGCAAATTTGAGTCGAGTCGAGTTCCGAAACTGGAAGTCGTGGAAGAACGAGAATGAGTAGAAAGGCGTACAACGGAGTTAGCCTGCGAAAAGAAATCTTGATGTGTGCTATAGTTACAGTGAGACTGTTATAAATCCGTTGCCAGGATACGACTAGTGGAAAATGGGAAGACTTAGCGTGCCATAGTGATTTGTGAAGTGGATAGATTAGCGATAGCGCTATGATTGAATGTCATTAAGAGAGACTGTAAAAGAAGGTGTTAATAAATCCAGTTATCCAATCCACAACCCGTTATTGTTGGTCATGACTACAAATTCGTAACAGGATACATGAGTAACTGACGAGTATGTAACTTGGTCTGGAGCATAATGTCCTCCCTTTCAGGAGCACTTCCGGTGAAGAAATAGCACGTACGAACATGGCATCCAATGTGACGGACATGGAGGCACTGAATAACGACATAAACGACCTTTTTCAGTTGACGAATGGAATTATTCTCATCCGTAAGTAGGCCTATCATTCTCATTTTGCACGTGCACATATATACATTAATTTATATATGTTCAGTACAGTAGAATGCCGATTTTCTGAATTGTAAATCAGTCGAATCACCTTAACCAATGAATATGGTCTCCACTCGCTGCTGCTAAACAAATATCATTGTTGGACTTCTTCAAATAAAGTATTCGAAAATGTTAATTCATAACTACATTTATAACTTTCCATGTTTCACCTGCCTTAAAAGATTTTTCAGTGTTTATTATTATAATAGTATAGTACATTATAGTAGTGTTATAATAGTGTTTTTGTGGATAAGAACATAATTCAATTATCCGAATTTTCGATTATTTCAACCACATATGCCACTATATAATTCGTATGATCGGCGTTCTATTGCAGGCTTGTGTATATCGGCCAAATATTTGTTCTTAAGTGTACACTCGTATTAGTAAGTAAATATGCCACAACAGAAAAAAGTGCAGGTCAAATATATGCAATAACATATCGCGAAGAAATGCGTGTTGCAGTAAACAATTTCTTTCGTCCTATCCGGTTTCATTTCGAATTCAAGCAATATACGTATACTGTAACGATTATCGATACTGTGGCGTGCCGCCAGAAAGCCGGAATGGTTAAGGAAATCAGTGTTAATTTACTAGGCAACGAGCGACGTTCCCGCTACAACGGCTAGGAATCATAACGCATCCATTGCTATACAACGGCTAGCAATCTAACAGTGGAGTTTCCACCGTTACACACGTATTCCCGCGTTCGTTGCATAACAGCAAGCGGAATTAACCCTTCAACAAGGTTTTCCCTATCCACTCCGAGTGCAAGTTATAAGAGTCAAACGTCGGCCAGAGACCAACAACAGAGGCCGGTTCGATTGAGGGTTTATAAGAGAAACTCGAATAACTAAGGAGCCAGTGACTTTGACTGACATTACTCCGTGTGGAGGCGGGGTCGAACACCTCCACCGTGACCCTGCGAGTCGTAGGAGGCGACGAAAAGGGGAGTCAAAAACCTGAGACAGTAAAATATGGTCGAGAGTCCCAAGGGAATCGGACCCGAGCAAGACTGCGCTGGCAAGGGCCAGCAGCATATACAAAAGACAGACCCGCCCTCTCCTCAGAGAGGGAGACCCACAGAAACAAGACCGTAACCGTCAAACCGTAATAATTAATATCTTGTCATGAGCACCAGATGTGGCTCGACACCACGACTTAATGACTGACTGTCAGTCGCAATGTGACTTTGACTTGAGACCAGCAGAGTTTGTATTCGACTTTAGCAGAAGATTCCTTATCCGACTAGAACAGAAGTATTGTAACATCGGAGAAGAAACGTCTAAAGGACGTTATAAGTGGAGAATAGTGAGTGTAAAAGTGACAGTCCAATGAAGGTATTTGTTCAAATCTGAGAACCCACATAATTTCTTGTCGCGTTGCCTAGCAAACGCGCGACAATGCTGTTGCAATTACTGTCCCATAACCCGTAACCACTTATGATCTTGAGATCATTTTGTTTTTAAGCCGTTACTCTACAGCAAACACCACTGTTCACAAATCTGAGCGCGCTCACCTCGCTCCGCTGAAGTGCACTGCACTGCGGAGAACTAAGAGCTGAAAAACTGACAATTGACCAACTGACTCTTGCACTAACCAAACAGCTAGTCGCTGAATTCCTTTATAGGCAAGTTGTCCGTAGCGGTGGCCGTGCCATAGCTCAGGCGGTTAGTCGCTGGCTTCCCGCCGCGGCGGTCCGGCTCTAGCCCTGGTCACTTCATGTGCGATTTGTGGTAGACAAAGTGGCGCTGGGGCAGGTTTTCTCCGAGTACTTCGGTTTCCCCTGTCAATCTTCACTAAACCAATTGCTCCCCAGTCACCATTATCTATCATTTGGGGCTGGTACAAGAGACCAGCAGTGGCCGTAGTACCAAACGGATTCAGTCTCACCCCACTAAGAAGAACAATAAAAAACATCCTTAGCGAAAACTTCTGAGTGTTTTAGGCAACCTCGGTCTTCCTCGTTATTCGATCGGTTTCTAGAACATTCCAGGCAGTACAAGAGGCGGGCGCAGGCCAGGTGACGTGATCTCACAGCAGTCAGCTTCCGCGACGATATGAAGGTTACGTGTCTTCTAGAATTTGGTTCCGGGTAGTCTGACAGATGTTTAGAAAGAATGTACTGCTTCCCTTTTAACAGGACCCTTCTAGCCTGAAGATCCAAGCGCTAACTTCTTCCGAAATATATACCAAACTACATATCCAAGAAGACAGTAATTTTTGCAGTCATTGTCTTGGGAACCTCTAACCTCACTAACAATCTGTAGACTATTATGAACGTCTATGCTCACTTTCAATTAAACTATGCTACTTTTCAGGTGTGTATGTTTTAAAACAAATTATTTATTTAATTTTACAAAGGACGATATATGTTTACAACACAGTGATGCAGATTGGATTCGCGTGCCTGGAGGCTGGGGCAGTGCGGTCCAAGAACACTACCAACATTATGATGAAGAACCTCATGGACATCTGTGAGTACTAAGCAAATGGTGTACGTATGCTGAAAGTTTGCACATCAAACATGACGTTCGTCTCAGAGTAGGGTTCTCAGCAACTTGAGAGAAAATTGGCATTGCATTTGAAAAAGGGCCACGACTCCTTCGAGGCATATTTTCACGTCTTGTAATAGAAGAGAAAATAAGTCACAGAGTTGTTTAAGTTAATTTAATAAATTTATATAGACCACACTCATGTTTCCTTCTTCTGAGAATACGAAAACAAAGTTTAGAGGCGTTTCATATGAGTATTGGCGCGTTCTGAGTGCATTATTTACGAACTTGTGTTTTACTTCCCCCTGCGTTAATTTATTGCAGACACAAATTTACTGTTAAGAGATAATCACAATATACAATGCCACTACTGAGCTCAATGCACGTATATAACGACAGTATGGCTGAGTCACCAGACCATGTGACCCACAGTTTCTCGAAAATCAATCATAAAACAAGACCTCGCATGTTGTATTACGGGTTTTCAAGGAAACGGAGGGTAAATAAAGAACCAACTTTGTTGAAATACTTTAATTACTAAAGTTTTGAAGCTATTTATTTGGGGGGGGTGCGGAAGTAGGATACCTTAATCATTATGAGTTGCTAGTAGATGATGACAGGGGTTCAATAAGTGGCATGTGCAATGATTGAGATTTCTCTCCTCTACACTAAACCAACATTGGTACGGAAACCACACAGCTTCCTATCCAGTAGGCAGTGGAAGTAAATCTGTCAGAACGTGGCTCTACCCATTCATTTCAACTAGTGCTGAGATTAAGAATATGAGAATCTGTACCACCACTTCTCCATACGTTGTCATGGCGTGCTACTTAATTACAATTGCTATGAGAGTCAGAAGATTCCCTGAAGCAATACACAAGTAAATAAACACGCAAGTTCATAAATGATCGAAATTATAACTAAATTTTAAGAAAATTCATCCAATCGCTTTTTATCATCAGAGAGTTCTCAAGTTATCTCCTTTGGGACCAGCGTATATTCTGTGCCTAAAACAGTTATGAGAATAAGTCATCATATACATATACGCAGATCATGTCAAGATTAGAAAGTTACTTGGTTCCAGTTCAACGTAAAATGAAGGCCAGATTCACCATATCGGCACTCTTGTTCAACACATGGGGCTTATTCAGGTGTTATGCAACATATAAAATGTTATAGACTCAGAATAACATGCGATTCCACTTGTTCCAGGCTTCAGTTGTGTCAGCTACTGGCTTGTCGGCTACGCGCTGGCTTATGGACGAGGCGATACACTGCTGGGGTACACCTACTTTGCTGGAAGAGAACTGCCGTCTGAGAAGCTGGCCCACTGGTTTTTCCAGTTTGGATTCGCCGCTACGGCTGCCACGATCGTGTCTGGAGCCGTGGCGGAGAGGTGCAACTACATTGCCTACATAGTCTACAGCATTGGTATATCGGGTAGGACGACATACCTTGATTCAGTGACACAGAACGCCCGTCATATACCGGGACTGATTTTTTTGTAAACAAGCCGCATTGCGCAGCAGCTGTGCAACCTTGAGATAGTGAAGCCACTACCTCCACCCTCCCTA